>NW_019384348.1:621682-712936 GCF_000671375.1 Centruroides sculpturatus
TTTTTTTTTCTTTTCAGAATGAAATATTTATATATTTTTTATTATACAAATTATGTACTTTTACGATAGTTTATCACGTCAAATTTCAGTATAATAATAAGGTTGTAAGTGTATTCCATGAATGAAAAATTTATGAATAAAAACAAGCCGAAACTGCTTTTAAAATATTGTTTATAGATAATTATAGATATTTTTGACCATATATTTATATTAGTAATTTTAAGAGAATATTCTTAGAACTAAATTAATAAACATTTCCGGGATGGTTCCACTTGTTTAGATATTATTGAAAGTAATGAAAGACATAAAGCGACAAGTTCTCAAAATAGTCCTCGTGTTTAGTGTAGTGTTATATAAGAGGAAATTAAAGTAATTACCCCCTTAATCTGTTATTCAATTATCAATTAAGTGATATGAGAAAAATGTTTTCTATATAGAATACTGTACTTATATTTCTTATAAAAATTAATAAAAAAAAACCAGCAGTTTTTTAAAAATATTTTATCTAAAATTATATTATAGAGCAGATTTGCATTAATTTAAATACCGGGAGGAAACTCAACTCTCGTCCTAATATGGTATTAATTATTCCACATCTGTTAGGTGCCACGTAACTGATGATATCATACTTAGAGGAAATTTGTAAGGCTTTAAACGATTAACCAAATTTTCATCGTCGTTCATGATAAATCACTTTAATTGTTTTATAAGAGGAGATTCCGGGTTCCTTTCTTTTATATTTTAAAAATAATTTTGTTAATTTTAATAAAAGTAATATGTGTTTTAATAAATACAAATTTGTATAATCCCCAAAAAATTTTGTTGATTATTTTATTTAATAATTTATCCTAAAATAATTTTTTTTTTAATTTTTCTATCAGAAATTTATTCATAATTTCAAATATCTGAAAATTGTTTAGAACAGGTCCCCAGACTATAGCCAGGGTTGCTTACAGACAATTAGAAAAAAAAATTGCAATTTAAAAAAAAAAAATATTTTACTTACGATATTTGTTATGTATTTTATTTGTGTTCAATGTATTTTCTTAATTTTTAATAAAGTTCTATAATTATTATTCTTAAAATTTACATATACTTTATATATGTGTGTGTGTGTAGGTGTGCGTGTGATATTAATCCCTTCAGCTCATTGCTGTTCTCAGAATTAGTAATGTGGTCCTCCTCTTGAAAAGTTTGGGGACTACTGTTCTATAGAATCGTTACACTTTTATTTACATTTATTCTTTTTATATTTCTTTGGATACTTTTCAGATTATTTTCAATGATCTTTATAACTTAGCCTTATTTATTGCATCAAGTTTAAAGCAGTTTATAAATAGAATATATGCTTCAAATAACTTACATCATTTTATTTTGAAGTAATTTTACAGTCATTGTGTAATCATAACTCAAATCTTCCTTTTCATTTTTATCTATTGTTATCTATATCATCATTTTTCAGATGCATTGACATATAAAAATCACTTTACTTTAATTTCAAAATATTCTCCAAATTTTTATATAAAATATTTTATTTGTTAAATTTATTGCTCAATAACTTCCTATTAAATAAAATGATTAGCAAATAATAAATAGTAGTACTCAGTAAATATTTTGCAATTTATTTTACATCATCAGATGAGGATAAATAAAATTTTATAATTATTATTTTAAAATTGTTTTATTCAGTCAAAATTTTTAAGTTTACTAAATTTATTTAAATGAAGGTTTATATATAGAAAATAAACATTGTTTAATTATTATTATAAACAACTCATTCTATGGTTAGAAAGAAAAACAAAATAAACGAAAACAGATGTAAAACATTCAAGATGACAAGCTTAAATTCACATTCAATGTCATGTTAAAAGATAAAAGTGGAAACTGGAAAAAGCTTTTGAGAAAATTAGAAAAAATCGATTCTAAATTTATCCACTTTAAATCCGTTAATAATGATACTGTATTTTAAAAATTAACTTTCGATATTTGTAGTTGGAATCTATTTAACTAAAATTCTAATTTATAGGCTTATGTATTTGTTTTTTATTTTTAATTATTACAAATACATGGTTCAAATGTATAAAATTATGTGATCGATTTTTACTATAAATAACATTTGTATTGGATGAAATTAACATTTGTTTTATCTAAACTGTAAGAGTAGTACAGTACATTCATTTTGTTTGATTTAATATAAACATTCTATTTATGTAGCTGAATCATTAACTGAATGTGATGAACCTAACCTAATACAAGTATATTAAAAAAATATATATATATATATTTCATTCTTTAACTATTATTTTTTAAATGAATTAAAACACTATTCTTTAGTTAAAAACATGTATTTTATATTTTATTTTAAAAAAATTTCATACAATAAATTCTCGTTTTACGACTGCATCATTTACCCCGTTTCAATTCCCCGTTTTACGATTGATATAAATTTCTTATTATGACTATATAAAATGCCGTATTTTTGTTAACCGTTTTTATGTGGTATTAGAGATAAAACTATTTCAAAGTACTGTACATAACTTCGATTTACGACTCTAAGTGTTACATTACCATGACTAACCTAAAATAAACAAACAAACAAATAATATAATTGTTCCTATACTAAAATGGAGAAAATTGATGGTCCTATCGCTGAAAACAAACGATTTGATTTTCTTTTTATAATAAAAAAAATTCGGCAACGAGTTGCGTAACTTTCCTGGCTGTTGTGAGATTTTATTCAGAAAATAACTTTTATATTTTTAATTTCGATATACCAGTCGACCCCCCTATAACACTGTTGATAATTCCGTTTTATATGACTTCCATATTGTACGAGTCACTTAGATTTTACAAATATGCGTGCCGGGCTGTGAATGGCTCACGTATTTGTAAAATCTAAGTGACTCGTACAACATGGAATTCATATAAAACGGAATTATCAACAGTGTTATAGGGGGGTCGACTGTAATAAACAGACTTGTGTGTGACGCCATCTGTTATGTGATTTTGTTATAAAAACTTTCTATATTTTTAATTACTATAGAATGGCCAAAAGCTTAATTTTCAGGGTAAAGGTCTTCGTTAAGTCTGGCCCCACTCGAGATATGACACGTGACTTTTCCTCTATCTCTTTTCACTTTCAAAATCCTATTTTTTATTTCTATATGAAGTTAAAAAAAACTATTTTTTGATTAAATAATAAATATATGACGAACGTGTAAAAGATAAGTTGAAATAATAATTTTGTGGCATTAAAAAAAATTCTAGACGAGGACAACGGTTTATAAAATAGAAATGAAACCGAATTATTTAAAAAGTTTTCTAAATACAGGTAGGCCTCCTACAACGCGGTAGATACGTTCCTTGAAAATACCGCGTTATAGGAGACACCAACTTAATACAAAAACTGGGATTCGGTTCTAAAAAGAGAAAAACTTGGCGTTTGAATGGCGTTTTTTGAATTTTTCAAACGGAAATGAAACGTAATTTTTCAAACGAAAATGGAACGTAAATGTTCCATGTTGAATAATGTTCCATAAATGTTCCATGAATAGAACAAAAATTTTTGTTCTATTCATGGAACATTTATGTTCCATTTTCGTTTTCGACCTGAAGATGGCCTATTAATTGGACTGAAAACGTTTGTTTTTTACAATTATCCAAAGTGAGAAGGAAAAGAGAGAGAGGAAGAGAAAGCAATAAGTTTAAAAAGAATTTGGTTTAATATTAAACCAAACTAGATTCTAATGTCATATTTATATTTTTTTTTCGTAATAAATTTTTCTTTTTTTTTTTCTTAAGTTGGTAAAGTTGATTTTGCATTCATCTTCCTGAGAGGCTCAATCCTGGACTTCTGAGTGACTCTTATCCTCGCGCCTTACATATCTGACTTTAGTTTAAATCGGAGGTATGTCCGATAATACACACATGGTGGCGGGATCCTACCTAATACTCCCAGAATTCGATTATTGACAGCCCCCAAGCCGCACAATAACTACAAAGGTTATCTTACGTAAGGGTTTAACTGGTTGGGTACCCAGAAATTTTTGATATTAATGTAATTAAACATAAAAAATATTTAAAACTGAAAAAAAGCGAAAGAAATCGTTAATTTTGAAGAAAAAGCTTCAAACTTTATTTTCCATTGTCTCGCCTTTATGCGAAATTTGACACCGATGAGTCATTGTGTTTACAGCTGGATGACCTTGAGAACATCTGGTGTTAGATTTTCCGGGACATTCTCATAGACGTCTCGGGAGGAAAAGGGTTTAAAGTAGGGTGAATACTAGCTGGCGGTATATTTTTAAATATTTTTAAAAAATTAAAATTTTAATTGCGATTTCCGACCCCTCCGATTTAATTAAACTTATATATAATAAAATATATTAATTAAAAAAATTTAAAAACTATTGGAGATCGTTTTTGACATCAGAAACTAGCTTTAAATAACTTTACCGAAGTAAAATCCGTGCACTACAACTTTAGAACAATTAATTAAATTTGATAAAAAATCGCATTAAAAACAATTAAGCGTTAATCGCGCGTCATTAAAGGTTGATTAAAATCGCAATAAAAATTTTTCGCGCGGGTAAAATTTTTGAAACAATTTGGAGACAAAAAACATTCCAAAAATCCTAAAAAACTTTGGGGGCCGGAAGGACCAAGTTTTCTGTAACGCTATAGAACTTGCCCGAGTTAACTCGGGAGAAGTCCTTAAGGTGTGACCAACCTAACATTTTTAAAATTTTTTAAATGGTATACAGTACATCAATTTGGCTGAACTTTGAACATCTTAAGCAATATCAGACAAAGAAACTCGTAAAACCATTGCTCCAAACTTCTAAGGGAAGATGAAATCACGGAATAGAGCAGGATGTCCAGGTTTTGTGGTAGTTAAAGCATGTCCTCGTAAATATCGCGTTTATAGAAAAATTATTAAAGTTGGTTTGGTTTATTTGGCTACGGCAATGCGATACGTGAGCGATCTGCCAAAAAGGATGCCTCCCGGGAAGACTTTTATGTAAAGCTGGCTTCAATTTAGGTGTTACTAACGCGAATAAAATGCCACGTGGCCAGTCCGTTGGTCTTGCGCGAACCCACGACCGACTACCTGTGTTCGGTGGTTTTATCCACTCGGTTACTGGAGAGTACTTATTAGGCTGCAATTTGAGGAAAATTGTAGACCCATAAATACTTACTGTCGTTCGTCATCTATCTGTCCTCCTTTAATATCGAGAACGGAGCCGGAAAGATGACCGACATGACTCTATTACAGGGCCCGGCGATCCAGTGTTTTCCCAGGAGGCATGCCCAGGGCACGCCTTCCGGAAAAACTTTTACGGGGAAGTGGTCCCTACTACTTTGTCTTCCCACGGATCCAACCCTTAATGTATTTTACGATAAGATTGTAAGGAAAAAAATTAAGTTTTTGGAACTTGTAAAATGGCGTCTCTTTTCGTCTCCCGACCGAATAAATCTATAAACACACTCGTCATTGTGTTTAGACCCGAATCCACGAATTATTTTGTGTTGGCGCGAAATTATTGTTAAAAGTTCGTACGATTCTTAGTAAACAAAAACTCTCGCGTGCATTTCTTTTGTTTTAAATAAAAACATTATTTACAAAGTATAAGAAGATTTTAATGATTTTAAAAATCTTCTAACTGAATAAAGATTGAAGTTTTCAATCTTTATTCAGTTAGAACGATTTAAAAATCGTTACTTGCCAAGTGTTGATAAAGAAGGTTACTTCATTGTGCCAGTATACAAACATAAATAACAACACGGTTTCGACAACAACAACGATTTTAAAAATTCTGAAAATTTTCGTCCAAATTCACCAGTGTTTCAATTATTTGTTTAAAAATATATATATATATTTCCAAATCAGCCCCCTAGTGTGAAAATTTTGTTCAGATTCTTGTCAAACGATGCTCTTCACAGCACATCATAAACAGACTGATGATGATTTTTCCCCCTCTTTTTCCACAGACACTTGAACAGTACGTTGGCCGGAATGATTTCTTGACAATTTACGCATCGATGGATTTTCCGGGTTCTCCGGTTGGGATTTCTGGAGACCACTTGGCATCGTTCCCAGTGCCGATGTATTCCCGATAAAAGTCTTGCGTTGCCAGAAAATTTGCATGCGATGTAATGAGTGGCCATGATCTGTTTCACTTCCTTTACTCGATCCGTTCTCCGTCCGATTTTTCGTATCCGAGATCGACACTGGGCAGAAGTAATTCATCTCCCAGACACGCACGATACAAGTCTTGCAGAACACGTAGCCGCATGTCAGGAAAACTGGTTGGATGTAAATATCGAGGCAGATGATTCGTAATTCCATGACCAATAGTCTTTTGGAAAGTTTTCCTTTGGGGTCACTTCCATGACTTCCAGTGAGATATGGTCAGTTGGAGGGAGAAACCTTCGCGATGAGGTTTTCTCGAGCAGAGTCATTATAATAGAGAGGGTGCGGCCGACGTTTTCAACGCGAAAACGCGTATGTCGGACGTTCAGCGCCGCTTTCCTAAAGGCCTAGAAGTTTGGCAATGGTGTTTGGGACGTCGATCATGATTCCACTGACTATCCAAACACCATTGTCAAACTTCTAGGCTTATAGGAAAGCGGCGCTGAACGTCCGACGTACACGTTTTCGCGTTGAAAACGTCGGCCGCAACTTCTTTAATATTTGTTTTTACGCTTGAAAGACTAGGTGGTCGGGAATAAGATTAGGAAAGTTGCACCTACTTTGAGCCGAGATAGCTTTTGCAGATGTCGATTTCCGTCTCGGACTGCTGCTAGTACGCTTGACTTCGGGGAGAAGAGAGACATCTAAAATTCCTGGTGGATCCAATTTCACCCCGCTTCAATCGTCTGTTTCAATGTCGAATGTCCGTAAAAGATAACAATTTTACGACAAAGTGTTGGAGCATCTGCAGTTGCCTATCGGACAGACATCAATGTATCGAATCCTCGATCTTCACAAAGCAAACCGATCAAAAGACCAAAAAAGTTCTTCAGATGACAGTTGCGATGAAAGTTCCGATGACAGACCCTCCTACTCCTTTTTTGTTGGATGCCGACACCTCCTGTGTATACTGGCAGCGTTGTCAGATCTGAAGGTTAAAAAGTAGCGTGGTTGTGCTCCAAAAGTAGCGATTTGAACTGTTTGTAGCCCAAACAATAAAAACGAATTATTTTGCAACTATGCACTTTTACTAATAAGTTTGTAATATATATATATGGACATTAGGTGTATCTGCATCAATTTTCTCTAAATCAAAGCGAGTCATTCGCAGGCGAGGCGATTCGTTTTTTGAACTTAGACTTAGCGACTACGGCTTTTGTTTTCAGTTTTAAGGCCCCTGTTTCCATTGTATCAAAATTTAATAACTTTTGGATCACTTATTGGGAGAGAAAATTTGCAATTCCAACAGAATAATGCTGCCATTCATGCATCAAAGTCAACTAAAAATTGGTAGTAACCAAGTAGTAATCAAGATCTAAAGTTACTAAAACGTAACAAGTTCGATACTCGTTTAATACTTGTTTTAGTACTGCACTAAAAAGTACTAAAGAATTAAACGAGTATCGAACATGTTACGTTTTAGTAAAACTATCGTTCATTGCAAATAGAAATATTGAACAAAACTTTAAGTAAAATAAAAAATATAAAATCATGGCCGACGGTAATACATTTAATTTCATTACACTTATTGTATAAATAAATACTGTATAAAGTTGTAACGTTTAACAAAGATAAAGATACCTCGCGTTTTTTTATGCAGCGCTCGAGAAGCGCTTTACAGCGAACACACTGAAAATGGTTTCTAATTGGCCAATACTGCTCGTGACGTCATTTCGCTACACTCTCGCTGCATAAAAAAACGCGGGGATCGAGGACAATATACTACCAAGGATAGCCAGATCCCTATTCTACAATGTTAGCCAGGAATGGCAAGTTAGTGACGTCAGCACGAGTCCTGACCTCTTTGTTTACTAGAGCAGGGTGTGCACGTGTTTAGTTTTCGCTTTTAATATTCGTCCAATTTTGTGATTAACGAAGTGATTTATTTTAATATTTCTGTAATTGTTTTATTTGACTAAGTTTTTTATAAGGTAAGATGATTTAAATATAAGTCATTAAATATTTAAAGCTATATTTTTATGTTAGGTGAAGAACAAAATGCTGAGTACTAGGTGTGCTGTGTATGGTTGCAATAATAACCTTCTTTTTTCAAATTGGAAGCAACCTGTTTACATCGGGTTTGATCAAAAAATGACAAGAGAAATACTTTTAAAATTAATAGCAGAACTTTATTTACTATCGTATAATGTAGTAGCTTGCGTCAGTGACTGTAGTTGCAGTAACATAAGTTTATGGAAAGAATTGAATGTGAATATCAATGAAACGTTTATTATGAATCAATTATTATTATCAATGAAACGTATATTAGAGATATAAATATGTGGTTCGACATTTTTAATAGCTATGCACCAAAAGGTTCTGTTCCAAGCAAAAATGGATATGGTGTAGACTTGGAATTACAAGAAGAACATTTAAATAAAATGATAAAAATAATCTCAACAATGAGAGCAAGTGGAAAAAATGCCCTCCAAATTTTCCAGAAAGGAATGATAATCTCAATGAAATCGCTAATTGATCTTTTTCAAGATATGAAATCGACTTTTGATATAAAATACATCTGCACTTAAATCAAGATTGTCTGGAAAAAATTTTTTTTTTTCAAATTAGAAGCCGGGGTCCTAATGAACATCCAAGCCCATTAAATGCTATATATAGGATTAGATTGATTATTTTAGGTAAGAATCCTGGTATTTTAGAGTCAAAAGTAAATACTACAGATCGAAGACAAGAGGAATATATTATACCCAAAGTTTTAGAGAAAGCACATGTAGAAGTATCAAGTGAAAATACAGACCAATATACTGAATGTAAAACTACTTTTTCTTCAAATAAATCTTCAGGAAACTCTACATGCAATCTAGACTTTAACACAATCTCTGAAGAAACTTCCTACGATGCTCTCGAGTATATAGCAGGATATTTTGCCTATAAATATAAAGAAAAATACCCAAACTTAATTAATTCCACTAACAAAATTAAAAATCATTACAACTATAGCATTCCGTCATGGGTGCAACATTTATCTTATGGAGGGCTTATTAAACCTACTGATGAATGGCTAGCAAAAATTATAGAATGGAATAAATATTTCGAAATATATCACGATGAATCGTATAAAAAAGGCCCCGGAGTTGTACAGAATTAGTCAGTGGAAACAGTTTTACCTTTTACTTTAATAAAAGATTTTTGTAAATTAAGAACTATAATAAGAATTAATTATAGAAATCTTAAACAAGAAAACTATAAAATATTGAAAAGAATGCCTTCTGAAAATGGTGATTGTCGAAAAAAAATTAAAAAGTTAAGTAAGATAATCACATAATAAAAAATACAGCTCATTAATTTGTTAAATAAATGTTAGACAAAAGACTTGTAAATTTATTGACTACAGTACACTTATTAAATCCGAAAATTCTACGGTAGTTTACATTTAGTAGTAATTTAATAATTAATTAAAAAATGATTTAATATTTTATCGTATTTTGTTATTTGAAAGATCTGTCATGTTGAAGTAGAGGACTTGCTGTGACGTCACATAGATCCAAGGTCATGCTAACAAATATACGGGATCTGGCTATCCTTGTTAGTTTAAAGTCCTTGCGCGGGGATACTTTACTTCCGTTTTCCATCCGTCGTTCGCTCCAGTAGACAATCCACAATTTCACAAGCAAGGTCGTCTCCGTGCTTGTGAAGTTGTTATATCACTTAGAAATAATAATTACCTTTAATTTTATTAGATAAAGTAAAAATATATTTATTTTGAAATAAATAAAGTTTTTGGTTATTATTAAAAAGAAAAGTACATAGTAGCCACCAGGCGGCGTAGTTGTCGTAATTTTGATTTTGGAACACTAGGTAGGTTGTAGGCCAGTGTGGTGTGCGAGTGGTGTGAAGTACGAAGTTTCAGTGTTATATATTTTGACTATTGGGTGAGTTTGTTTTAAAAAATTGTAAATTCTAAAAATAAAGACTAAATTCTTTGTGGCATTTGTGCAGTTTAGGGGATACGGCTGTTTGAAAGGTTTTTTCCCCATAAAATTAATCAATTCTAGACTAATTTGACTCGAACATTTCCAAAACACGTAGAATTTTTTGAGAATATACTATAGCCAGGGTGGCCAAGCTCCTTGATAGTCTGAGCCATTTTTCAAAATTGAAATTTTTCGCGAGCCGCAATTAAATACGTATTAAAAAGGTATGCAAAAAATTCCAGAATACAAATTATATCCGTAGCAAGAGTGATACAAATTGTTTCCTCCAGAGCACAATGTCTGTCAACTGTCCGTTGCAATGACAGTTTACAAATTCAAAATCGGTCTGCAGTCGGTCGATAACGGACGATTACGCCACTGTTTATGTTCGTTCGCGCAGTTTTCGATGAGTCATATCATTCTTAATTTGGACGGAAATGAAATTTGTTACAACGTTGTACTTAGTCTTTCATATTTGTTGTTAGTAATTTAAAAGACATTTTGAAACACATACGGAACGATAATAATTTTTTAAAATATAATAACACAAAAATGAAAAGGGAACTCGGGTACATCTATCGAGAGTCACAAATAATCCTTCAAAGAGCCGCATGTGGCTCGCGAGCCGCAGGTTGGCCACCCCTGGTNAATTCATCTTATTTCCCCTTTCTATCTTTTCTATCTCCTAGTTTATTTTAGTTTTAAGTTAGTTTAAGTTTCCGCGCGCAACTACTTTTGTCAAGAGATAGTTATCGGAAAAGTAACTACCAGTATATTGGTATATCCGGTCGCTCGGGATTTTGGAACGTTTGTAAGTAACAGCGGGAATCCGAACTCATTTTGTAAATATATTAATGTTAGCGCGAAATTAAACTTGTTTCATTGGTAAAACGTGTCTGTGTTTTCCTGTCCGCGCTATACATCTTCACAGTACAATTATTTTTGTTGTTTTAAAGTTAAAAAGTAGGAAAAATTGTTTAATGTTTTTTACGAATTATGTGTCGGTAAGGAATATTACTATTTTTTACGGATTATCAGATTATTAGCCTCATTTTCATGCTCTCCAGTTGAAGTGAAAGTGCACTAGTGCTAACATTGAAATGCAATGGAAAAGGATATTCTTTGGTAATGGATTTAATCAACGCCACTTATTTGCATTTTTCACCAGATGCTCTCCCTCTTGTGTTTAAAAACAAAACTATTCTATCTGGGTTGTTTATTCTTGTGTATTATCAGCAGTAAAGATGAATAGCAATAGAAAAAGCAAAGCTTTCTGTTGCATTTCAAATTGCAATTTCAAAACCTTATGGAAGCCTAATATCTTTTGCAGTGTCCATGGGTATCGAAAATACTCCAGACAATCAGATAGGTAAAAAATGTGCACGTGAGGACTTTACATGAACAACTTGGGTTACGATTTTTGAAAAAAAGAGGTTTAATAATTGACAATATAACTAAACATTCACTAACTACCACTCGGTACAGGTAGCAACACTCGTGACAATTAGTATCTTCTCCCCTCGTGGATATAATCGAAAGAAAATTTTTACAATTATTTTTACAGATGCAGGTCCCTCGTTGAATCCCCTTAGTACAAGAACGAAAGTTCCAGAGTATTCCAGAGTTCGCTCGCAATAAATTCTTTCACGTGGCTCCCTGATTAGCTCAGAGAAGATAATTCTCTGTCCTTTGTCCAAAACCAAATCAAGTTCTTACCTTCTTCCATTTCACTCAGTGCTCCAACACACCTCTGCATACCTGATCCAAGTCCCAGTTAGGAAAAAAAGGTAGTTCCTTCACACGTGGGACAACAATTTATAAGTCCCGCCATCATTCTACATCACCCTCTTCACGTGATCACTGCACAGCCAATCGTTACATGGCGGCAGTGCCACCAAAAAAAAAAGGCGATTCAGACAAAACAGAAAATTAATAAAACATCAATTACACAATTACAATTTCAGGCACAGAATAACAAAACTTATTACACAAAGGGTATAATATACAAATACCAAAAACAAAAGTATAGTGACACAGTTTTCGTCTATTCCCTCATGAAAAACAGATGATTATTTGGAAATCAGTTAGTTATATTTATGAGCTGCTCTGAATTCTGAAAGAGTGGATTTGACTGTTAAGAATTGGCAGTTTCCAATTGTCCAGTTTTACATGAACAAGTTATGCTGTTTAATTTTAAAGCATATTTTCTTGAAGTTTAAGATGCCAGTAATTTTGTGAGAGACGCAGTCGGATTTAAGCATTTCAAAGCCCTAAGCTGAACTCTATAAAGGGTTGGGTAAGGCCTTACAATTTTAAAAGTCAATCATAAAAGAAAATAATTAAATCATATTATCTCTCTGATTTAATAGTTATTGGACGAAAAAGATGTTTCACAAGTCTTATGTTTTATAACTGAATTTAATTAAATTTTTATACCTGTTCCATTAAAAATCTTTTTTAAATTAGTTTTATCAATTTTTTTTAAAAAAGATCTTGTGTTAATTCTTAGAAAAAAAATAATTAATGAAATACTACACAAAACAAAAAGTAAAGTATAGTTTGTAAAAAAATGTTCATTACAAAATTTGACTTCAGTTTCTTTTTGTGTACAAATATTTGAGGCCCCTTGAAAATCGAAGCCCTAAGCAACAACTTGCATAGTTTTTTACTTGTAAATTTGGCCCTGATAGGACAGATGTGAAAGCTGATGTTTTTTTAACACAAAGGGTACAAATATGTATAGAACGATCTCGCTCATTTGTTTTGATACCACATGATGACATGTCCCGCTATCAATAATTGTTCTCCTCCTATAAAATTTCTCAATAAATAGCTACAAGCAGCATATATCATTACAGTAGAGCGTCGTTTATCCGAATCAATTGGGGACCGAGGTTGTTCAGATAACCGATTATGTACAAAAAAATATATTAACCTATCCCACGTTGAAATTTTTCTCCATTGCTTGTCGCTTTGCGTTGAATTTTCGTCAATGTTAAGCCTAACATAAACTTTTTAAAATAATAATCGTGGCTATTGTATCGTTAAAAATTATTTCTTTACTTTTTACAAACAAAATAAATATATTGAAAAATATAAAAACCAAAAAAATATATACTTTAGAAGTTGATCTAGTATCAAAAACATTCGATTCAGCACGATGCACAATCCTCAGAAAAACACCACACAAAAATGCCGATGCTGCCAGCTAAAACACATACACAAACAAAAAATATTGGAGTAGCCCAAGACATAGCCAAAGATTGCAGCGCCACAGCACTAGCAAAAATTTAAATCTGCCAACTGGAATTCTTTCAGATAAATGATGATCTTCTGTATAACGGACAGTAATATATGATTAATTTTACATTACTAGTTACAGGCGACCCAGATAAAGTAGCCATTTGGTAAAAATGCACCTACCTCTATAGTTCGTGAAAAATGCGAATAAAACAAGGCCTGTCGACAGAGATGGATGACTCATCCTAAGTAGACCATCCTCTTCTCTCTCCATTCTTGTACATGCAGAATTGGGTAGTTTAATTATTGCAGTTGCTGCTATAAGTTAAAGATTTATGTTGTATAAATACAAATTACATCATAAAATTACCTGTTGTCACTGTATTCGGAGGAAATACTTTGATAATCATGCTTTACTGATGTAAAGATTTTGAATAAAATAAATGATTCATTGTCAAATAATATTTTTGTATTTCCCAATATTGTTACAAAATTTTATAACATACATTGTACAAAATAAAATTTACTTGCAGATAGGACTTTTTATTGTCAAAATCAACTAAATTATGAGCAAAAGACTTAACATACAAAAATATTACATTAACAGTTTACATATACAAAGTTAATTACAATAAATGAAGATGCTATTGTCTACTCTTTCTGATGTCAACTACAAAGGAAAACTGGATCCTATTATGTAATGATTTATGTAGTACTGAGGCGGTATTTTAGTGGGACTGTAGTAACAAGAGAGAATTTTTGTTACATCATATCTAGGAAGTTCTATGGATTTTAAGTATATGTTGATACTAATAATTATAGCTGTTGTAATTCCAAAATACTCATACAGGACTTCAACCATCTGAATTGCCTGGGATCGGGTGGTCTAGGTGATTGGAAAATCTGGATAATTGGATTTTTATCATTAGATGACTGTAGTGAAAAAATGTCTAAGAATTTTATCTATGTAAAAACAACAAATGTTGATATACTACTATATTTCTATATCAATATTCTTTAAATCATATTTATAAGTATATTGATAATAAATTTGGGGTAAATCAAAATTAGTTTCATAAGAGCAGAGATGTTGTCTCTCAAGTGCTTGGCTTTTCAGCTTAAGAAAACATTAAAAGCCAGCTTTGATTTGACATTAGCATAAATTATCACTTTTTGTATAAAAAGTAATAAATTCCATAAGATTGTCTTTCTTAAAATATTTCTTGGTTTCTTTTAAAAACAAGACTAATTTAATCCAGATAATTTGAGTTCTACTGTATTAGTGTATCTTTCCCACTTTCATCTTTTTACACTGTGGAATGGTTTTCTTCCTGACATCATTTTCTCTCTTTATATAATTATTTTTAAAAATATTACTAGCAATATGCAAAATACTCTTTTGCAAATCAACACTATGTGAACTGCAGTTGTGACCCAGAAATACATTTTCAGGCTTGTTTATTAAACCCAGTGCTACATTAACACCTCTTTGGTTTCTTTGCTGCAGAAAAGTTCTTTCATTTTCTTTTGAAAGCAACTTATTTACAATTACATAAACATAAGACATAAAAGTCAACATCTATGTGAGGATAACATAGACCTTCTCTATCAGTTGCCCTGATCAACCTTTCTGCAGCTTTGTTTTCTTTGCTGTCATCATTGTCAATTTGTGATCATAAAAACACTTGACAATAATCACATTTAAATTTTTTAATCATTGCATAGCTAGTATATCCATCTATGTAAGTTAATAATGGCCACACTGAGTCTTGAATACTATCTGTCATCATCATCAACATGACAGTTACTTATTAACACGGCAAAACAGTCATAATCTTCTGCATCATACTTTGTAAAGTGACTCATTTCAGAAACAGCACTTAATGGAAGAGAAACCTCACCAAAAGTATGTGATTTCAAAATTAGAGGCACTGTTCTTCAAATATGCAGCTTGGTTTCACATTCTTACAGTTGGCAGATAGAAATATGGTAATGAGATCCAGCAAGTTGACAATACCTGCCAAATCTATCCTCTAAATTATCTGTCTGTAACTTGCCACAAAGGAAGTAGCTGTTCCCTTTATCATAAATCCAGAATTGTGCTATCTGAAGCAATGCATGAGTAATGTGTTTAAGAGTAGAATGTGTTTCTCTTGTTAACATTGCTGCATCACACAACTTTTCCCACCTCTGTAACCAGTATAAAAATTTTTGTAGAAAACTTATATGACAGAATTTTTGGTTATAGGTTTTTGAAATGGATTTCAAAGACTTGGACCTTTTAAAGGGGTTTTCACAATTACAATATCCCACCACCTGCAAATTACCTCAGTGAAATTTGCAGTAGTTTCCCAGTTATCAAAATGTTTCACACGTCCCAGTTCCCTCAGCTGTGTAGCTGCTTGGAGTGAAAATGTGCAACTTCACATTTTGGCATTCAGTATCAGAAGGATACAAAGATTTCAATGGCAAATTAATTCCATATTTTATAAGATTTAGCTTTTCATTTGAATGCAGCTGTTTTAAAGCTGAAAAGGAAGCAATCTGTGGAACTGTAGATGTATAATCAAAATCAGGAACCCTTATAGTTTGTTCTGTATCCAGGAGCACAACACTTAGGCTACGGTTACTGTGGATGCGAATTCTGATGAAATCTTGTTCTGACAAGTTCATCCGAACAAACAAATACCTGTTTTCTAATGAGAGTGTTTAATTTGGCAGTGAAAGGCATGTCAGAACATGCACGATGTAGTCAGAACTGTTCGAGTGTTCAAACGAGTTTGATTTTTTCGTGCATTCTGACGTTGAATTTTGAGTGTTTTGGTTTTTTCAACATTGATATTGATAAATTGATTAGTCTTGTGTTTGAGAATAGGTGTTTGTGGGACATGAAAGACAAAAACTATCACAACAGAGATATTTCTTGGCAGAGATAGCTCTCATTCTGAAATACTCGAAAAACTTTTGCAGGTTGTTCCACAAATCTTGATATAACATTTGGAACTCTCCCTTATTGTCTCTTATGGAAATTAAGTGGTTAACATGCTCTGTTTTCCCACCACCTAGCAACAATAACTTAATCAACGGACTTTCAAGAAAATAAAACTCATCAAGTTTGTCCATTTTGCTGGGAGGCAGAAACATACTGTCAGAGAACATGCACAGTGTACTGACCTTGTTCTGACAAAAATTTTGGACATACTCATCAGAACACGATTTCGTCAGAATTCTTATCCACAGTAACCGTAACCTTATGTGGCATTGTGGCTACTGAAACACAGCAAATCAACACTGAAGATAAACTCATAACACAGACAAACTCATCTTCCATGTGTAACATGATGTACAAAATGGCCTACTTATGATTGTACAATACTCCTTCCAGTTTGCTGTCGACAGGCCTTGAGTTATAGGTGGCATTGATTTAATCCAACTGTATGTGGACTTGCAGCCTTGAATTTTGATTGAGCTGAAATAAAAGGCTTTCAGTTAGCCTAACTAGTGACAGTCACCTCTTGGAAAGGATAGGTTAGGTTTTTTGGAGAAGCTGTGAAAGCGGAGCATAGTACTATTAGACTGCAAGCGATAGCCAGTGTGTCGGCGGCTGAGGGGCCATAGGCCCCGAGATTGAGGAGCCAGGGGCATGCAAAAAAACCTAACTTCAACTGCAGATGATCAATGTGCCCATGGATCGACATATGCCTCGGTAGAAGGTGAGTGTACAATCTGTTTTCTTGGCTTTGTTAATCTTTATGTATGTGCCCAGTAAGTAGCAAGTTTTGTTTTAAAAATGTTTGTTTAAAATAAAATTTTTTAAATAGGCATGTATCAGTAATTTCCAATGGTCGCCATATTGTTTGCGCACATACGCACTTCCAGTCACCATCTTGGTTGCAATGTGCAATTACTGATACACGCCTATTTAAAAATTTTATTTTAAACAAACATTTTTAAAACAAAACTTACTACTTACTGGGCACATAGGTAAAGATTAACAAAGCCAAGAAAACAGATTGTACACTCACCTTCAACCGAGGCAGATGTCGATCCATGGGCACATTGATCATCTGCAGTTGAAGTTAGGTTTTTTTGCATGCCCCTGGCTCCTCAATCTTGGGGCCTATGACCCCTCAGCCGCCGACACACTGGCTATCGCTTGCAGTCGAATAGTACTATGCTCCGCTTTCACAGCTTCTCCAAAAAACCTAACCTATCCTTTCCTTACTGTAATTAGAAATGACGTATTATTAATATTATTATTGACTATATGAAACAACAAATGTAAAACCACTCACTAATGACAATAATTATATCATAATATATAAATTAATCAGATGCAACATAAGAAATCTAACGTCTTGATGTAAATAAATATTATACAATTTTGTTTACAACATGAAAGAGATTAGGCCATTTAAAAGCAGAGCAGAATTATTAGTTATTTATTGCATTATCATGTTATTACATGTTGATTTTAATCCATATTTAGAATGGAATGATGTTTTAATATTTCTATTAATGATGTCTCTAAAGTTCAGCGAATTCTTTGCAAAAAGAATGTTATGAAGAAACACATCAGAGATGAGTAACACTGTGAGAAGCATGTCACGTGACCAAATAGCACCGACAAATGTCACGTGACATGCTTCGTATGCATCCAGTGTGCTGCTCCACGACGAAAACAAGCTGAAGCAATGGCGTTTTCAAACGGTGCACACTCAGTAAATATTCCTACAATTTTTTTGTATGTAGCATATTTTATATGGATTATTCCCAAAAAATTATAAGTGTTTTGGAAATGTTTGAGTCAAATTAGTCTAGAATTGATTTAATTTTTATGGAAGAAAACCTTTCAAACAGCCTTAACCCCTAAATGGCAAAAGTGCCCATCAGTCAATGATTTTGTGCATGCTCACAATGGACTGATTCATAAACTATATGGAACAGAAAAGGCTTTACGGTAGTTTCTAACTATTGCTATAGACAAGGCCACTTGATCATTTCACTAGTAATGCGTCCACCAATTCTCTCTCTCTCTCTGAGACCAAGCGTATAAACACTAGTTAATATTTTCTCTGCTTGTGGTGCTGACGATCAGTGACCATCCATTGTCAATGTTTCAGTATAGAGGAGTTTGGAGATGTCGCTGCGTTTAAGTATTGTTCTCATTAATGCAGGTTGAAAACTTTTGATAATCAAGAAATGAGCTGCTGCAAATGATTTTCGTGAAAAAAGCGAAATAATAATAATAGTATTTTTCATGCCTTTATTTTCTTAAAATGATTTTAGGAAGAAATAATAACCGAGTATTATTGGCATGGAAAATACAAACTTTTTCACGCTAATATTATTTAACCATTTCTTTTCAATTATTAAAGTTACCAGTAGTTAATCGTTAATATAAATATTTTTTTTACTCAAAGTTCGCAAACTTAGCAAAACTAGATTACCTACAGTAAGCACTGTCTAGTATAAAAAATTTCACATTTTCAGACCATATATGATGATTATTGAAATGTTGTATATTAAATCTGTTATAAAATTATTACTTTTGTTAATCAAGACACTAAGAATAAATACTGATATAACATTTTTGCTTATTTTTTTAATTAGTAAAAAAAATTCGAAAAATATGCACAGAAAATATGGTGATATTGAAGGTAAGAACTTATAATTAATATTGGAGAAGTACACAGAAATGTGAACAAAATATTGCACATGCAATTATTGTGATTTGAATGTACACTGTCAGTGTTAGCAGTTAGCCTTACACCACAGTACTGAGCAGTTTTTCTAGTATGGCAAAATGACTTTACCAACTTAACTTTCAAACCAGCCTGATAAGGATTTGTGTATATCAGTACGTCATCAAAAAAATCTGTAAGAATTCTAATTACTCCCACCAATCCTGGTCTTGGATACTGAAGCTGTCCTCTATCCTGGTTTGATATTAAGCCAAAAAGAGCTCCATTAATAACTAAATTGTGTTAGGATTTTTAGACTCTATCAGAGGTAATAATTAATATCTGATATGGAGATAATTGATGTTTTAGTTTGGTAATCCCAATTTGACAAACAAGAAAAATCTCGCTTGGTTTTTTAAATAATCATAAAATATATCCATAAGTCTACTGAATAGCCTACAATTATTTAACTTAATTTTAATTAATTCACTTTCAACATGTATTGTGTATCTTAGCTGAAGATATAAAATTAAATAAGCCATTCATTTGATTTCAAACATACTTTAATACGTAAATGATCAGTTTTAAAAATTTGTTTATTTACATATATGTTTGTGATTTAACATTCTTTTTGAAGGTTCAAATGAAACAAAAAGTTTTTTTAATACCGGACTGTGCATGCATTAGTTTTCATTTTAGTAAATCATTTTAGTTTTCAAAGAATGTCTGTGTGATGTCTTACACAAACGTAGCTGACTAAATATTTGCTCAACAGATGCATCAGAAGCCGGTAATATCAATAAACGCAACAATTTTTCAAGATTTTGAAACACTCTCCAGCAGCATTTTTTAAATTAAATATTTCTGACAAGTAGGATCTGATAGTATCACTTTTTGACCCGAATTTAAGTAGGGCTTGTTTACGTCATTCATTGTCTTCAACTTTTAAATCAACCTTAACATTTTTAAACTTTTTAAACAATGGCTCCAAAAACCTCAATTATTGCAAATTTTCAGGTTCAAGCAAAAGCAGATATGAAAAATATCATTACTTAAATCAAATCTGCCATAGATTTCTTTTATAAGTGTACAATAAAAGCATCAGATTGCAGGGCAGTTTTATCCTAGATTTACCCTAAATATAGGACTACCCTAAACAGTACCCCGAGAGGTAGAAATTACCCTAGAAACAGCAGTACTGATTTGCATACAAAACGACAAATTTACTCAACACATGATTCTTGCCAATAACCAGTGCCAAAATCTTTCAGTGGCAAAAAATGAAAACAGTGTGAATACGGTGGACGGCCTTACTAGTGAAGCGATCAAGTGGCCTTGCTATACACTTTGTATAAATCTTTATTTCCAAAGACGACCTCAGCTCCGCAGAGCACCACTGAGGTTGACAGCAGAATGTTTACATGCATAATATAGATAGATATATTTTTTTTTAATCCAACTTTGAGAGATTCAGTTAGGCAGACAAACAAATAACAAAGAAATACTAAACCTTTATTGCCAATAATTCCATTCTCAAAAAATTCAAATAATCCAAATGCATTTTGCTTTTTTACAGTCAAGCCTCATCAGTGGCTACAATGAACTGCCGGTTGTTGATCTTTTTATGCTGGGTGATCTCTTCCCAGCATGCATCTACATTCATTCTGGTATTCAGATTTATAACATTTGCATATGCTGTAATACAAAAATGTTCAATGATTATTCTTTTTTAAACAGTTTTTTATTTTATATAATAATTTACAATCAAATTTGTTACAATGTAAATACCACGGCGATTCTTGTCTTTTTAACCTAATAGCAGCTTCATGTTCTTTTAACCATATTTCCAATTTCCTTCCTGTTTCTCCTATGTAATATTTCAGTCTTGGACAAGCACACGATATCTTGTAAACGATGCCTGTGATTTTAAGTTGGACCCATAGATTGAATACCACTGGTATACAGAATACAGATAAATTGATCAAACGATTGGTTTAAAGGTAGAATTAAACAAAATTTTTGTATTATGAGAGTATGTTAAATTGATGTATCCATCTATTACTTTAGAAATGATTAAAGAAACTATTAGTAAGTATAAGATGCCCGAACACTTATTGAATTTTATAGAATTTGTTTTTAAAAACAATTACTTTAAAATCTTTACAGGCTATTATCGCCAAAGGAAAGGAATCGCTATGGGATCAGTTGTTGGACCAAAATTGGCTGACATTTGCATGATAGCAATAGATGAAAGGATAACACGTATATGTAGACAATATGCTGATAATATATGATTCACAAATAATTTCACCTAAAGACATTGAGGAATATGCAAATAAGTTGGATAAGAATTTAAAATTTACAAGTGAGGAAGAACAAAAACCAAGAAATGAATTTTCTGGATGTTATTATAAAGAGACAATACAAAAAAATTTTGTTCCATAAGTATGAAAAACCATGCAGTACAAAGGAAACTATTAATTACAATTCATATTGCCCTGTAGAAACAAAGAAGAATGTATTTGTAATGGAATTAAAAAACACTAAATAGGGTGACGCTACAATAAGACATAGAAATAGACAAGACAGCTCTTCAAAAAATTTTTATTAAATAATTACCCAAAGAATACTGTATGTAAGTGGTATAACTGTTATATAAATCATAGATATAAAGTTAAGAATCAAACAACAGATAATTTATATGTTAAGTTTCCTTATATAAATAATTTATTTGAAAAGTAGGTTAGATTTACCTATGGTAATCAAAATGGTGGCACTTCCGGTCGCCATCTTGTTTGCACACGCATATGCAAACAAGATGGTCACCATCTTGTTTGCATATGTGCAAACAAGATGGTGACCATCGACAATAACCAAAACATGCCTATATTTAAACTTTTTTTTAAACTAAAACATTTTTAAAACATAAATTTGCTACTTACTTTTTCCCATGCTTTTGGTTTCATTTCCTACTTTTGGACCAGAGACGAAAAATAGTCACCATACTAACTGAAAACCATCGATAACTGGACATAGTGAATTACAAGATTGGATACATCAGTGGTTCGAACAGAATTTGCCTGGAGTGCAAGTGTAAGTTTAAGCCTATGGGGAACTGCCACCTCTCTTTGCTTGCCACTTTGGCTGCAAGAAGCAGAGTCTCTTCAGTGGGCGGTGCTTGCCCACCTTGTCATCACTGCATTGGCTGAGCAGCCTTGGGATACAATACAAACATCACTTAGGTTATGAACAGCAACGGATGAATCACTAACCTCCGGGAGGTCCATTGGAAGCACGAACAGTTGAATGCCATTTAGTGGAAAACTAAAATGGCGTAGAATGCATTGTGAAAGGCAAGTTTTAACCAACAGGTAAACAGTAAAAACCATTGGCCAAATTTTCCTACTCATTAACTTTGTACGATTTTTGTTTTTTTTTGTTTTTTTTTTTAACTTTAAAAAAGCACAAATGCCATTCGAAAAGATAATATGCACCATCCATCTACACCGTAATCGAACTCAAAATTTGCATAATTCCTCATATTTTTCGAGTGGAAATTTTTGAAGAAAATTTGCATACGAAACTGTCAGTATGATAAGCGCCATCTACATTTCATTTCTAAACGCACATGGTGTCAAGGTTACCAGAAGAGCCGCCATTTTGACTACTATAGGTAAATCTAACTGAAAAATATGAACTAGTTTTTAAGAAATTTTTTATGTGTATAGCAGCAAAACAAAAAAACATGATGATTAATGTAATTAATGTTATAAATAATGAAGATGCAAATTTATTTAAAAACCAACTTAAAATCGCAGGTATTGTTTACAAGATATCGTGTGCTTGTCCAAGACCGAAATATTACATAGGAGAAACAGGAAGGAAATTGGAAATACGGTTAAAAGAACATGAAGCTGCTATTAGGTTAAAAAGACAAGAATCGCCGTGGTATTTACATTGTAACAAATTTGATTGTAAATTATTATATAAAATAAAAAACTGTTTAAAAAAGAATAATCATTGAACATTTTTGTATTATAGCATATGTAAATGTAATAAATCTGAATACCAGAATGAATGTAGATGCATGCTGGGAAGAGATCACCCAGCATAAAAAGATCAACAACCGGCAGTTCATTGTAGCCAATGATGAGGCTTGACTGTAAAAAAGCAAAATGCATTTGGATTATTTGAATTTTTTGAGAATGGAATTATTGGCAATAAAGGTTTAGTATTTCTTTGTTATTTGTTTGTCTGCCTAACTGAATCTCTCAAAGTCGAATAAAAAAAAAAGTATATTTACTTGTTTTAGTCTAAAAATAATTGTCTTTATCTTTAGAATTTACAATTTTTTAAGAATATTACCAATCCCATTGTTTTAATTTTATGAGTTTGTTTCAGTTTTCTTTTTGTGAACGTTCTTGTAAATTATCGTCTAACATGGATCTAAACAATTGGAATCCGATGGAAGAAGATTATAATTCTCTTTCTTTTAATTCGTACGACAGAGGAAAAGGTCAGGGGATACCAATTGATCATCATCCATCGTGGAAAAATTCAGGACATTCTCGGACTATTACACTCTATGTAGGTAGAATACCTATACAAATTAATAAAAAAGGCATACAACTCCTGTTTTCGAAATATGGAAAAGTACTACGCTCCTATCTTTGTTATCCAAAACATTCAGAAATGAACACTGTTTATGGATTTGTAGACTATGCTACTCTGAAAGAAGCAGAAATGGCTATAAGAGAATTAGATGGCAAACCACCTCTTAATCTTCGAGTATCATTTTACAAGTCTTTTAAAGAAAGGCAGGAACAACAACTTATTAAAGAAAAAGAAATGAATGATTATTTAGAAAAATCTTTGTCAAAAACTGATAATCTTATGAAGAGTGGTGACGAAGTAGCCGTTGTGAACGAAGCCTTGAAAGTTAAAGGTATCGGACGTGGGAAAATTTTTCTGAAAAATACCACGTGTGGTAGTCTGCAAAATCTTCCAGGTTTCAAAATGACTAAAAGTAACAATAATTCAGAAGTAGAAAATCCAGATAATATGAAAGAAAGTAACTCTGTTTCTCCCAAAGCATCAAATAATAAAAAGTGTATATGAGCGTTGGTATCAAAGTTCAGCATCGCCAACTCAACGGATGTTAATACCCTTTGGAATGGTGTTCCGCAAATTCATTTTTTGTCTCCAAACTGAAAAAAAAATTGGGTTACCTTGCCTTGTGCTTAATTTACAAAAGATGTAAATGCCGTACTCCTAGAACCTATTTCCAGTGTGACGAAAAAACAAAAGAAAAAGTTCACTACAAACGTTTTCGAACTGCTGTGAGTTGCTGTGATTGATATTTTTTTTGTCACACCGGAAATAGGTTCTAGGAGTATGATTTTTTAACACATCCCGGTGTTAATGTGGTTGTTGATGTAAATGCCATTGACTGAGTTTATTGTGACTTAGGTACTGTATTACCTTCATTTTACAAAATAGAAAAAATTTTATCACTATTTCGTACTGATAAATAATATATCATTTTGATCCATCCCTATAAATTTTCATTCATATACTGTACTTGAATTTACATGAAGTATCAAGATGGGAGTTGTTTATTATTTTAAGAAAATCTGCAATTTTTATTAGTTTAAAAGAAAATTAAAGATCACACTTCTAGCTCAGTTGTTTTTTATTAAAATGGAGTTCAGTAAATGAGAACTGCATTTATTTACAAGTTATAAATCTTACATACTAATTATAATAATCAAATATAGCTTATTAATACAAATTTTTATATGCTTTTAATAAATGACTGTTTTTTTAACTTAAAATCAATAATATAATAATAACAGTATTTAAAAAAAAATACATCCATTAATGGAAAATGTTAACTCAATAATTAGCACCAACTGGTGTTGTTATTAAAACAAGAATTATCATGGATAAAATTCTTGACCAAGGAAAGATAAACAAATCAGCATTCTAAAAGAAAAATAATAACCATTTAACTGCAAAGCTTATGAAGAGTGAATGTTATTTACTATATCTTACAAGACCAGTCTCAATTACATGATCACTTACATAAGGAATGTCCACAATACACGTAATATTATCATCTGTTTCAACTTAGTCTATATTTTATTTTCTTGAGGAAATATTCTCAATAGTTTTTGAATTACTTCACTATACCATTGTTGAGAGTCAATTCTTGATAGCATACACTTGTAGTGACTTAGGTATATTGAATTATATCAGTATTTGTGGGGTATGAATTGAGGACTTTACAAAACAAAAGATGTATATAGATGGAATTAAATTTAATATTATTAAAAACATGACAAATCAGCTAAAAAATCCCAAGCGATGTTCTTGTGAGATTAGCCGAGGGTACCACTTAAACGACTCAGAATCGCGAGATTCGATCTCTAAACTTTTTCTAGGAGGGCTGTTAATGTTTAAACGATCCAGAGGATTAATTCTAGATCTAGTCAGGATTCCTTGACACCAGTTAATCAGTTATTTTAAACGTGAATTAACGCGCGTTATCCTTAAACTCGGGATTCAGAGGAACTAAGGAAACTTGAATGAAAATGAATGTCTAATAAGAACCAAGTTATTTTATAGAACAAATCAAAACATTTAATGAATCAACTAATAAAATATACAAGGAATGAATATAATCTAACTTAATCTATCATATTCCAAACCTGACATGTGTGAGAGTTTACATCGATCTATCAGAGCTTATATTACCGTCACCGTATCTGTTTGTGTGAAGATCTTCATCATCCTTCTTTAAGTATTTCTCCTCTTCTATTTTTTATGGGAAGTTCTTTTAAATCTACTTTCCTTTCAACAATCTTGGCATATGCTATATCTTTAACGTTTTCGTATGTTGACTTCTTAGGATGCACAGTCTGTCGTATCTCAAATTCCTACATATGGCAATACCTTCTTCAGAGGACTGTGTATGTTGGACTTCTTGTGTGGCAATACCTCGTTTCGATGGACTGCCTTGAATGGCGGGAAAATGTCCCTGTTATCTGGTCTTCAGTAACATGTGCAAAAACTCGACTCATCATGAGTTGGCCTGGGAAAGGAAATCAACTTCCTTTTAAAAATATGATATTTCCTCCGTTTTAGATAAAATCTTGTTGAAGTTTAAAATTTTATTTTCTATTATTTTAAATCTTTTCTCCAACTTATTACTTTGATTAAAATGATCCTCCTCTGAACGTTCAGATCTCACATTCTTATCATTGTAATCTTGATCTTATCCACTACTTACATAGGCAATTCTAAGTCAGATATTAATAATAATAATATGTGATTATTCTTAATATATATATATACAAATATTTGAGTTGGTATACCAGGTTGTTGCATTCTCTTAATACAATTATATAACGGGTTTCGATGTCTTTTGTTAGCCAACATATGGTTGTCACTTCTTTTAACGAACAAGTAAATAAACTGCAGAATCAGTGAAATAAATGTCTCAATAAGTAAACCCGATACTTAAATATATTCTAACTTAAGTTACTTGTCAATAGAAATAAAATCTACTCGATTGGTTTGGATTGTCCATTGCACACAGTGGTCTAATATCCTATCTCTCCTATTGTATCATTACCATGGTCTTCCTCACCTTTCTGTTCAGGTAGGGGCTTGAGAGTCCGGTCCAGTCTGGAGATGAATTCCAAAAAAAAGGTGCTCTGCCATGTAGGGCATGCACTTTTATAATTTCCACCATCTGGGAACTTCTCCACTTATGTGATCCTCTCTTGACCAATCCACAGTCATGATTGCTGTGACTCCAAAAGATGATACAGAATGCACAACATTACATTACACGTAACAATAAAAAAACCGATACAATATTCTTTAATAAACATAACACAATTACATAATTTTACAAACTTAATACAATTAAAATAACTATAGTAGCAGAGCACTACACACTACACAGCTTGAAATAGAAGTCATAAACTTTGAAATTGTCCAAAAGTAATTATTTTGGTGTTTCCATGATCTACAAAAAAACACTTGAAGTTTACCATCAAGAATTTTGAGAGAAATTGCCTCAACCATTAACTGCCTCTCAAATACCTGACTAAACATACTTTGCCATACTGAGGGATAATTAAATTTCTGACTCATACAATATTATGATATAGCAGTATTTGAAATCCACTGATTCAGAAATGCAAGTGTGGTCAGCAAGTTGACAAAATATCATTCTGGATGGACAATACTAGTAACTACTACATCTATCTCACCAACTGTGTGTGTTTACAATCATTATTAGAATATTTTATTTTTTGTTTATTCAATATCTACTGGATGTATAGACACTTGGCAATTTTCATTATCAACTTTTTATTCCAGAACTTTATTTGCCAAGACGCATTTTGGGCCTTAGCCCCTCTTTGGTCGGCATTACATCTCGGAGTAACACATAATATGACAATCGAAAATACATCTGGTTCCATTAAAGTATTTTTTCAGATAGTCTATATTGTATCCATACACCAGACATCTCTGAGGTACTTTCTGCATTACAACCATCGTTCTTCTTGCTATCTTGTATGTTATGGTTGCTGGTGTTTATTCCATAACTATATATTCGGTTGAATGTCTGTAGACTGCACAGTAGACTTCAGGAATATTTTTAGTTACAAGTTGTTAGGATACAAGAATATTTTTAGTTACGTTTTTATCATCATCATTTCTAATGAGTTTATCATTAATTTTTTCATTTTCACTTGATATTAATTTTTCATAAATTCATGTAAAGAAATACCTTCTGAATTTAGTAATTTCACAATATAGTTTTCATCATCAATTACCTTCAATGTCCATGTTTCTTCATAAAGACAATATTGAACATTAAATGTTGATAATATTGACAGAAGGCCTTCAATTGCCACTTCTACATAATAAATACAATTTTTAAAGAACTGCTCAGGAATTGGTCTCAAATATTTACAATTTTATCATTGTTTCCAAAATCCACAAAATGTACAATGAAAGTTGTTAAAGATGTAGAACTTATTACCGTATACTATGTAGAACTCTATACCATAAACTATAATCTTTGAGCTTTGCACATATTACTATATTAATTTTAGACACATAGGATGTAATTTGATTATTCTCACAAAAATAAGAAATTTCATTTAATAAGTTGGCAGTTTTCATTTGAAGATGAAATGGTTGAACAAATAACTTGCATAAATTTACTATTGAACAAATTTTAACTTTGCAGTTATCAATATCAGATAATGGCAATTTTTTCATATCTTCATAAGTGCTACAAATTTTAATGTGTCAAATCTTCTACTGGTTTTGCTATTGATTGAATACTTTTCTGATAACAGTTAACTGAAGTCAATTGTGAAGGTAAAAGATCATGATGCCAAGGAAATGCTATAACATTGCATAAAAATTTATTTTCTCCATCTAAAAGAGTAATATGTATTTTGTTTGGATCTGCATATTTTACTTTGCCGAGTAAAGATTTACAAATGACTAGCACCTCCTTTATCTTTAGAAGATTCTGCTGAATATATTGATATTGTACAATATACCAAAGGTGAAATAACTTTTTTTAAAATTCTGCCTTTAAATTTATAGTAACGAAGAAGTGATTATACTATTAATAATCAACATATTTAACTCTGAAATTGCCATTTTGTTGATTTAAAATATCCACTACCCTACAGTAATGGACCGAACAGCAAGATGTGATGGCATAAGGTAAAGAATGCATACTTTAATAGGGGCAGGGTCCCCCCATGCTGCAGTTACAATTCAATTTTATTGCTGTACAAAAAGTTCACCACCAGAGTATAGTAATAATAAAAGATATATCTATTGTATAGTCCATTTATTTATAACACAAAATTAGTATACATAAGTATGCATTGTGGATTATAATAAAAGTAATACAAAATAAGGTTAGCGATTAACATAAGTGAGATGTAGGTTATACAAAGTAAATATTGCTTTATAAAGAAAATAAGTAGAATTAATATACAACAGTTGTAGAATAAAATATAATTACAATAAATAAAGATCTACATGATGGTAATATGTATACAATGCAAGAAATTGAATTTATGCACAATACTGAACAAAACATGAACGATATGTTGCCGGGAAATTGATACAAAAAAAGCCCATCAGGGCAGAGATGATGATATAAAATAAGAGGTATATGTGAGGTTACGAGGGCACAGAGTCGGTTCCCTAATTGCCACTTACATGTCAAGATGGTAAAACTTGCCTATGTTGTGGTTTGGATGGCTTTTATCGAGCGGCGAGGGAGGTGAGCAAGTTGCCAGGCGTCCTTTCAGAGAGAGATTTAACAAAATAACAAATCATTTATTATACAGCTAACACTAAAATACAGGAGGCTACAGAGTTAAATGCGTATATATCTAGGTTATATAGGCTAGATACAATTAACATAAGATTGCAAAGTCTATGATAGACAACTGCTTAGTTTATTCTATGACAGCTATGCATACTTCTGTTACAAGAGAGAGAGTTCACAGTCCGCTGATAAACTCTAAAGTTGGAGGAGTCCTATATGGTGATGACAGTTTTTTATGGAAGTGTTGTCAATGTCTTCTACCGCTGTTTTCTCTGGGGACTAGGTTGAGTCCGTTTCATGGAGGAGTGGGAGACAGGGAATCATTAAGACCAATTATAACTTCTATGTACAAACTCCTTTTATATCATTGTTGTGGGAAATTAACACATCGACTTTTGTTGACGATAACAGTGCATTCTTGACAGCTATATGTCAACTTTCCCACTGACTTGTTACTACAATGGGTGATGCTGATCTAATTTCTCCCTCTCTGTTTTTTTGTAACAAAGATGTTTACAATTTGAAAACAATTGACATCATTTTTTATTTTAAGAGGCCTGTAAAAATCTGTGGGCTCACATATACAAGAGGAAACAGTCCAGGTGATGGGGATCAGGGGACAGCAGTGGAGGATCGTTGAGCGACTGTCTGTTGTACTGGGTAACCAGCTGGATAAAATAGATGTAGGTAGTCTGGTCGTTGACCAGATCATTGCACTTGCATGGCCACTGAATGCTTCTTGAGTTAATGATGATTTTAAGCTGCAGTTGCTCTGTCTCAAGCATTGGCAGCCAAAGTGAGTGGCATCATTCTGAATGCTGCAGAGAGAGCAATTATTGTCTGGATTCAATTTACCAGGAACAACACAACATGCAAAGGTCCCAGGCCATACCATGAAAAACACCCCCAGACAACACCACCACCACCACCAAACTTGACAGTTGGAACGATGCACTCTGGTAACAGACGTTTGCCTGAGATTCTACAAACACACACACGACCATCCGACTGGAAGAGCATGTAGCGTGACTCATTGATCCATAAAACAGTTTTCCAGTGGTCATCAGACCAGTTGTGATGTTGCAAATACCAAGCGAGTCTGCTAGCTTTGTTGGATGGGGTGATGTTTTGTTTTTGTGTGTGGCAACACATCCGTGGATATTGAGGGTGTTCAGTTCTTTCCACAAAGTATTAGGGTGCACTGTTAACCCTACTAACTGTTGATTTGGAGTGGTTTCTTGCGGTTCTTACAAATCTTGTGCTTCACGACACTCCAATCTTGTTTGGTCAGTTTATGGGGATGACCAACACATGCAGTTTGTGTCCCAACTCCTGTAGTCTTCCACTTCACAACATCCCAACAGTTGACAATGGCTGTGATAATTCTTCTGCAATTGCATGAATAGACTTGCCACTAATTTGACAACCAACTATAACACACCTTTCAAAGTCATTAAGTTCCTTTCATTTCAACATATTGTCAAATTTCATGCAGAACTAACAATGTTACCACTTTGCTTATCGTATTTAACCTTATCAGATCATGCGTGAGCACTGAATTGGATAAAATCTGACATGCAGTTGGATTTTATGCAAATCCGCTGGTGTCTGGTCCATTATTGTAGGGTAGTGTCTGAATGATACCATTTTCCATCAGTTACAGACTGTGCAGCAATTGCATCTCCAAATTGAGGTTTAATAAATTTGTCAATAGTAAGTTCTTCAATGGATTTTCTCATTTCAACCAGAGTCTGAACTATATTTTGATTAGAATTAATTGCTGGAAATTCCAATTTATCTAGAGAGACGTGAATAATAATAAGATGAATCTTGTCTTCTTTATGCAATGTTTCCACAATAAATGGTACAGTTATTCTGGGCATATTATCAAACTCTATTAACTGTAGTAATAGTTAAATTTTCTTATATATTTTGGATTAAACTGTTTTCATATCTTTCAGCTGAAATAATACTTTCAGACAAAGATTTATTTTCATTATTAATTTTTTCATCTTTTGCAGAATTTTCACTATTTGTATCATTTATAACTTTTTATATTTGTTCTCATCTAAATTTATCATATATACATTATATATAAATGTATTATTTTGCAGTTGTAGTTGTGGAGTTGAGTGTAGGGTGACGCAAAGTTTCAAATACTGTCCTGCAGTGATTTAACAGCTGATCCCAGGGTAAGGCAGCTTTTTTGGCATCAAATAGAGTTGTAAGTGGGTTATTATGGAAAAATGAGTTGGCATGGTTTGTAAAAGAATTAGAGTAATCTGGCATCACTGACAAAATTGCAGCAGTTGGATTATGAACAGAAATTTTTTTCAAAAACTGTTCAAATTCTCTCTTACTAGGTTTGTTTATACAAGTATTCCAAGTTTTATCACTTGACAAATAAGGTTTTTGTATATTTTTTTCTTCAAGGCATTGCTGTTTGCTTGCAGTTGCAGCTGACGTAAAGTTTATTTTTCGTAGTGGTGTGTAACCACAATCTTTTACATGTGGTACAATCCAATTATTTGGTCGGTCAGTACATGTCTGGGAGCTCCTTATTTTAATTCCTTCTGCAATGGCAAAAAGAATAGCACCAACATGAGAGCAGGAGAAATATTGTCCAGCCATGCAATTGCAATGCCCAGTTACCACCTCTCCATTTTTCTTAGCTAAAACCCACACCTACTAAAGCTGGCTGCCGTAGATTTTGTGAGTGATTAACCTGTATAGAAAAACAATGTAAGAAACTGTGATATATATATTTAAACAATAATAGGATATTAAATCACGCTTCTAGCCCACAACATAAATTAAGATTAAACTAATTAGCCTAATAAACCCTCCAATTTATTATAACCACATTTATCATATCAGGGACTGACTGGAGCAAAATAGACTAAATTTTTACAAAAAAGTAGCCTTTAATCACAATCAAATTTTTAGTAGAATGCATTTCAAGCATCTCTGTATGGATGTATTAGGCTGATGTGGGGTCTTTGTACCTGAAATATGCTGATGAGATGATTGAAATGCATTCTACTAAAAATTTGATTGTGATTAATTAAAGGCTATTTTTTTGTAAAAATTTGGTCTATTTTGCTCCAGTCAGTCCCTGATATGATAAATATGGTAATAATAAATTGGAGGGTTTATTAGGCTAATTAATTTAATTAATCTTAATAATAGGTTGTTAGACTTGCACAACACAAAACCACGGGGACAAAAGAAAAAATTTGATGGTAATTATAAATACAACTTAATCAACTTAAAATGCGACTAAATATAAAATTAAATTCATCTTTACATAACGCAGTTTATGTTATGAGAAATGGAAAGTCTCAAATGAAGATACGTACCTTTCTTACAAGCAAAATTAAATCATTACGAACGGATCTTGATAAAATTTCACGATAAATAAATCCGCTTGTCAAATAATTATGAGCATCAAGTGATTTGTATGCCTTCATCTGATCCAGTGTGACAGCATTACTTGTTAAAACCAAATAATTCACTGTCTCCATGTTCTATAGTGGGCCACGTGCTTAAATCTTAGATGAAAAATTCGTTGATTTCATTTCGTATGGATCCCATCCAATAAAAGAAATTTTCTCTTTATATTCTATCAAATCATTATCTTTTAAATCGGCTGCTTAGCCAGGTAAGATGCCTTTCTTCCACATTGACATAATAAGCGAACGAGCAAGGTAACATCAAATCAGCAACCAATACGGCGGACGATTGTTTTGGTGGGCGGAGTGATGACGTTTATCACGTGACTGCACCCTCTAGTTACATAATCAGTAATTTTTTCAGTATCAAATTTTTCTTCAAATGAATCTTTATGAAGTGATTTGTGTTTCAAATAATGACCTTCATTATTATTTTTTGATTTACAATTTAAATTAAGATTCTCATGTTTAATACAACTTTGATTTCCATCTCTAGAGGCTTTTATTTATGCAGAACTCATCATATTATTTTGATAATGAGGTATTTCTATAGAAGAATGATATTTAGTTATATTATTGCTTTCTGACTTCCAGTTGTCACTTGTTCCTTGATTAACAGTATATTGTTTTAAAGAATTATGATTAGCTGATTGAAGAGACTGATAAGAAGAACTGTTATCACAACTTTGTTATATACATTAGATGTATGATTAATATATCCTAAGGGCATCTTATTTTGTTTATTGACAGATGATGAACATTCAGATAATTTATTATTTTTTCCATATGGACTTTGAACTTGTTTAATATCTGCTTTAGATAATGCTGAAAATCCATCACCTTCTTCGTGTGAAGCTGGAAATCCATTACCTTGTCCAATTGGTGTTTCAAATCCTTTACTTCGTCCAAATGGAATCGAAAATCTATCATCTCTAAGTAAAGTTGTTTATCCATTACCTCTTCCAAGTGGAAGTGAAAATCCATTATCTTCTCCATGTGAAGATAATTAATTATGTTTAGGTGAAACTGAGAATGTAGTTCCTCTTCCTGGTGAAGTCAAAGATCCTTGCCCACAAGAAGTTGGAAGTAATCCACCATCTTTTCCACATGCTTCTCTTCTAAAGTCATTATTTTCTGTCTTTCTATTATTGTGAAATTCTTGCATTTACACTTTTTATTATTTGATGCTTTGGGAGAAACAGAGTTACTTTCTTTCATATTATCTGGATTTTCATAGAGCACGACTACTACTAAATTATTTTTACTTTTAGTAATTTTAAAATCTGGAAGATTTGAAGTCAAATATTTGATGATATATTAATTGAAATACATTTTTAATATTTATTAATTATTTATATACAGTCGACACCCCAAGGGGAAGTGGAAATGTGTCGAGTTATTCAATATGATTCTTATTAACATCTTTTATTGATAAAGAATTGTTCTACGTATTTTATTTGTTTAAAATTTTAATTTAAATAAAATAATTAACATTCATCTATGGAATAAACTAATCAGAAACTTTCTATAAACCGTACTACTGAAAAATAAGCATTTTCTTGTGACGGGAAGGGGTAATGCGTGTGACCTGCTTATTCATCTGACCACATGCTATGGTTGTTACTGCATGTGGTCAGATGATTTGAAAGGTGAAAGTAAATTTTAAAATATAACATAATAAGATAAACGAAATTTTATACTAAAATTTGTTAGAAATTTATTTTGTAAAATGGTGTATTATAAATTATTCTGATTTTTTTGTGAGAGTGTTTTGTAAAGCTTTTTATGTCAGCATATAAAGCTAGAAACTATTATAGAATAAGTATTATTGTGATATAAGGAATTTTTTTGTATTTGTGTAAAAATATTCATATAAAAGCTTTTATAATAATAGTTCTTTGGAACACCTGCTTGCAATTATCGAGTCCTAGAGGAAAACAACAGAATTGTCTAGCCTAATTTTTTCTTATCTTTCTATATCAATTGTTCTGTACAGATTGTTGAATATTTTGTTGCAATTACTATTTTTTATTTTATTTTCATCTAAACACATTTGATCTAATTTTATCTATAAACCACAAATTTACAATAATATTTACATGGTTCATTTTCGAAAAAACCGTAAAAATAAATCAATAGGTTTTATTTGCAGGTTTTATAAAGTATATAAGTTGTCTTTTGTACTGAACGAACTGCATCCCTCTAGAGCCTCAGGGTGTAAAATGTCTTTGTTTACAACAGTGGTTCTCAACGTTTTTTGTTGATGTACCCCATTAGCCCATTAGTTGTTTCTCAAGTACCCCTTATATTTTTGTATGTAAATTTTATAATTACTGTGTTAGATGTATACAGCCCTTATAACTGAGCGCCATAAGAAAACTCTAACTAACTAACTATAACTAAAAGTGAATTACTTATTTTATGTAAATAATAATAAATTTAATCAGGTACACACATTTATTTATTATTATTTGACAAGTATATTATATAAAATCACAGAAGTCATTTCAATACATGCATAAATTACAATTCCTAAAAATAAATAATTATAATTAACGATAAAGAAAATTTAAATTATTATACAATACCGTAATTTTTAACAAAATTTAATGGAATATTTGTTGTGATAAATCTTCAGCAATTTTTTCAAAATTTGGTTCCCACGTTGTTAGAGATTATAATTGCGTACCGACCTTGCAAGTAATGGCTGCGAATTTATAATGTGCAGAATAATACACGAATCTTTCAATTTTTGTAACAAATGTAACGTCTAAATTTGCTAAATATCAAGTAATGCGCGCATGCAGTGACACACATTGCATGGTTGGGGTACACAGTTCCGGCCCGAGGCAAGTTTTAGGATGGAGCGAGATCCTATTATGGCGCCCCTTGGTTGCCCCTAATTTATTCCCTTTAATTTTCTTTACCACTGAGGCGCCCCCTAGGACGTAGCGCCTGGACCGGCTGCTCCATTCGCCCTATGGTAAGGCCGGCTCTGGGGGTACAATCCAAGCCTCATTATTATTAATATCATTAGTCCAGTAAAAGCACGAAAAGCCCCAATCTTATCGAGCAATAATTATAGAACAAAAAAAATTTTTTTTATTCTAAAATTAATGCTCGGTTAAACAGTAATTTTATGAGACTACAGGTTCACTCGGCACTAATGGCACAAATAGACAGGCAAATCAAGTGGATAAACAAGTTGTTTAGACTGTTAAAAGGGAAATCGGTGTTTACACTGGGATATTTTAAAGCAAGTTTTTGTTGTTTCTTGTTTCTTGTGTTAATAATTTACAGCAAATTGATTAACATAAGACATTTTATAATGAAATTAGATGTACCCCTTCAATTTACGCTCGTACCCCTAGGGGTACATGTACCCCCAGTTGAGAACCACTGGTTTACAATATACTATTTCTCTCTTCATAGCAAACTCCAGGGGGTAGTGTGGCTCAAGCAATGTAAGACAGATAAAACCTTTTTCTGATAAATAAGCTAATGAAAAATATTCATATACAGAATTTTTATAAAAATTCGGCATTCTTCTATCAAAAACACGATGTTTTGCAGGAAAAGCACTTTTACGGATGCAAGTATTGTTTCAAATGTGGTATTTCGCTTCAAATTCGCGCTACATTCAGTCTGTTTTTTGTTTTCTAGCAAAGTCATATTACAGTTTTCAGTAGTTTTGTATTTTGTTTATAACGAACTTGAAATTATAATAAAATTTTAAATTTTCGAGCAAAACAGAAAATTATTTATTTATATAAATTCGCTAAAATATCGTAGATTTATTAGTCACACTCATCCTTTGTTTGAAAACAAAAGAAACCACAGCCTTCTAGCTAAAGCAAGTGAGAAGGCATTGCTATTATTTACACTACTACTATAATTACACTCCAAGGAGAGGAGTGGATGAGTCATCTGAGGGTCGAAGTCAACACAAGTTTTCTTAGCGATAATGTATAAGAAACAATATTTTTATATTATTTCGATGATTTCTACAATAATCGCCTATACTACGCAATTTTGCATGCGATTCTTTACACATTTCTCATATTATGTAACAGCGAGGGGAAATGTTCACTTTCCCAAATAATTTATAAATTCGCAGTTCTAAAATAATGTTTACTAACCTAAATACTGTCTAAGAATAAATTAGCTAATTAGAGCTAAATAAAACGATAGAAACAAGCAATTTTATAGCGATTGTTTACATATTTCAATGATTGTAGCCTGAGAGGGATGGCACTTGTTAGTGGAAATTTGAGCGCCACTGTTTTCGCAGGTGGCTCATTCGTTGATCTAATATCAACATAGACAGAAAGTAACCAACTACAGTGTAAAAGAAGTTGACTATCAATTTTATCAGCCAGTAATCTGCCTCTTCATTTCTAATTACTTTACACTGGGAGGGGTCAATATTTTGCGAAATATTTATGGCCCGGAGGTGGTGACAAAACATTTATTGGTTGAGACAGTCAAAAGACACATACAAGAAAGCAAATCAAAGCTTAGATCGCTACAGATTTGATTACAGCTTGTACAAAACCCCTCCTTCCCATTGTTATATCTATGGAACACCCTTCTTTTATTTATTGGATGAAATAAGCCTTCGTTCACATGCCTGTTGAGCTGTAATTGGTATATTATAGCTAATTGACTATCCTTCAACGAATAAGCATAGACTCGGATTTGTGGGGTGGGAAATTTCAAGCAAAAAGCCATGCCTTCTCGGAAATACTTTGTCAACTACAAACATATAGAAACAATCATAAATCGTTATTCTGATTTATTTTTACCTGAATTTAGTAAATTTATATGTATATTCATACTGTTTTACGTTTATAAACGTTTTTTCAGAATCATCCAGCCATAAGTCTTTCTGAAAAACAAAGTACTTCCGGATTATTGTGATACTTCCGTAATACGTAAACAATAATACATGTATAATCTTTCACATAATAAGGTAATAATCGCTTATTATAATAGTATAAATAACATAAACAAAATCAAATATAAACCATCGATGCACAAATGTGTGTTGACCTAGATTACAAATTTCAACCACCCCCCAAACTAGTCGCGTTGTAAACTGTAGGCCATATTCTAATATTCTATCTCTACTTTGATTTAGAAAGCTGCAGTTCTTTTGAGAAAATAGACCCATGTATGTAACATATAACAGATTGATCGAATGTTTATACAAAAAGGTTTTTTGATTTTTTCAAATCTTGAATTTTATAAATTTTTGTAAACATATATATGTTATAGTCAACAATCATAAACGGTGATATGTTATTCATATTTCTGTAAAATTATTTACATATAAAAGCATTTAGAAAGAACTTCCAAACACTTTCATGTAATTATCAATTCTCAGATGGAGGGAGAACTTGTAATAAAAATTTGCTAAATGGAAATGGTATTGTACTGTAAGTACAAAAGTTTCCGATACCAGGGTTTGTCACAATTTATGACTGCAATAAATAACGTCAGATATTTGTTCCTAGAAATTCTGTCTCTTTGTTCTTCTTTCCAGTGACGGCCCGAGGCAAGTTTTAGGATGGAGCGCGATCCTATTATGGCGCCCTTCTTGGTTGCCCCTAATTTATACCCTTTAATTTTCTTTACCGCTGAGGCGCCCCCAAGGACTTAGCGCCTGGAGTGGCTGCTCCGTTCGCCCTATGGTAGGGCAGGCTCTGCTTCTTTCGAATGCTTCGAGAAATTCTCCACTTGCTTTCTAGTAGACACGTTCTCCTTTCGTTCAGTTGGAAAGTCTATATTATCTGTTCTGATTAAATATATTTCGCTATTTTATCAAGTAAGTTTATAAGAAATATACTATTTCTAGAGAAGAATAATAATTGTTTTATTTCGCGTTAGATAAATATAACGGGTTTTTAGATAAATTTTTTTTTTATTGTCAGAATGTCAGATTCATATTTTGAATTCGAAGAACTGTCTGAAAGTGACTCGGATATCAGCGTTGTTAGCCAGGATATGTCGTCAGACGACAGCGACGATGGAGACGTCCACTCTGCCATAAACTGGGTAGAGTTAAATTTGAATAGTCCTCCTCCATCTTCTTCGCGATTTACTTTTCGGGGAAATCCAGGGTGTAAATTTACTCTTACAGATGTATTTGACCCGTTGGCATACTTTTTGCTATTTTTTTGACTTGCAGCTAATAAATCTCATTGTAACAGAAACAAATAAGTTCTCGATGCAACAGGCACGGTCATCTAGGGATCAGTGGGAGCCAGTAACAGTCGGAGAAATATACAAAAGCGAAAGGTCGACGTATCGAAAGCGTCTCTCCTAGTCGGCGTCCGAGGACGAAGTGAGGTCAGAGGGGAAAGGTCAAGCGGTGGCACCCTCTGCCCTACACTCTGAAGCGGTCTCGTTAAGGTGTAAAATTTTTTATGTTATGTGAATCGAAATCCGGATATTTATACAGATTTATTATTTACACAGGAAAAGGCACTTGTCTAAACCAAAAGTATGCAAATATGTTATTTACCTCTCAAATTGTGTTAACATTAATGGACCCGTTGTTAGACAAGGGATACTGTCTAACTATGGATAATTATTATACTTCCCCACATTTAGCAGATTATCTTATAACGGTCAAAACTGATTGTTGTGGAACATTACGCACAACACGGAAAGATGTTCCAAAGGTATTACATCAAAAAAATGGAAAAAAAGGAGAGACTGTGGCAATGCAGAGAGGTAACGTGATGATTCAAAAATGGCACGACAGAAGAACAGTCACTTTCCTCTCTACATTCCGCAGTCCGAGAATGGTAAGGAAATGCGTACTGGTAAAATTGTAATGAAGCCACAAGTTATTGTTGACTACAACAACACTATGGGAGGTGTTGACCTTTTAGATCAGCATCTCCATGATTATACTGTGGCGAGAAAAAGAGGGAAGAAATACTACAAAAAATATTCTTTCAATTATTAGATATTTGTTTATATAATGCATATGTTTTGTATTAAAAAAAAATGGTGGAGAAAAGACAAATCTGTCATTTAGAATGCCCTCATTGAACGCATTATAGCAATGTACCACACCGAAACGAGGCCCAGCAAACATGGTCAGACGAAAACTCCGAGTCAGCTTAGACTTACGGAAAAACATTTCCCGGACTTTATTCCGCCGACCGACAAAAAAGTTGCTCCAACTAGATGCTGTGTCGTTTGTTGCAAAAAACATGATGACAAAGGGAAAAAAATTCGACAGGAAACAAGGTACCAGTGTGAATCTTGTAAGGTGGCCTTGTGTCCAGCGCCTTGTTTCAAAATTTATCATACGAAAATAAATTTTTAATTGATTTTATTTTATATTTTACTTTGTATAAATTGTTTTTTTAAATTGTGAATTGAATTTTATTTTTATTTTTGATCTTTTTTAATTATAGATATGTTTTGTACAATATGGAAAGTATAATCGTGATGTATATTTGTAAATATTTTATTGTTTTTCATATAAATAACTCTTAATTTTATTTTTGTCATTAAATTTATTTTCATTTTATGTTGTGTCATGTTTCATTTCTTAAATTATTTTTAAACGCTAATCGATGCTAAACTACGAATGGCAGCTTTCCAGCACGTTAGTGTGTCGTGCAGAAAAGCCACCATTGCAGGCCCTTTAAAGTTGGCTATCCAGAGGGAAAGATGCTATTTAGGAACCAACTGAGGTACATTCACAAAAATTAAAAACAATTTTTTTCAATTCAAATGATGATTTTTTTTAATATTCAAAAACGAAAAAAATTTTCGACTTACATTCGGGCCTGAAGAAAAAGTCCCAATGGGTTAATTAAACAGTTTTTCAGAAATATATTCTCTAAACTGTTGCGTTGTTGTTGTGTTAGAGGCGAATCTTCCGATTCACAGGTAAACGAAAGTGTTACCTGAGGTAACACTTTCGTTTTTTGCTTATCTCTTAACGAACTTTGCAATTAAAATATTTCATGATGATAGAAAAGAATCGGAAGAATTTGAATTCGGACTTGAATGTTTAACAGAAACAAAACAGTACATTAAAGAGGTTTACGAATTCCAAGAAATTGGACAAGAACTTATGGAACAGTTTACTTGGCTCGGTCTAAAGATTCTGACAGAAATTTTGCTCTGAAAGCAATCAAGAAAAAATGGTTTTTTCGAGATTAGGTATGCATTGGGCCTTGTTTTCGATATTCTTCGTCTTCGTGCTGCTAAAAATAATACAACGTCTATAATGATGTTGATCAAACAATGCACTATTTGATTATATCTTTGGCACATAAAGTTTATACATCTTATTGTGGAAATATAGTTCATTTATACAGGGTGTATCTAAATTGGTGTCCATAAACGTAGGGATGTATTCCTGACACCAAAACATTACAAAAAGTTCATATGTACATGAGTCTGAAAATCCTTCGTTAGGGAATTATAGGATTTATTGCTAATTGTACATGTAAGGCATTTAACAACATAGATTTACAAAAATTGGTCGAAGTGACCTCCTCCTACTTTCATGAGCCTGCGTTCCATGCTTTGCCATACTCTGTTGAAAATTCCTGAAGTGTTTCGAATTTGGTCAAAGCCATTTTAAATACGCTCCCTCAGAACATCGATATTAGGTACAGGAGTTGAATACATCAATGATTTTAAATGTCTCCAGTAAACACACGAGTACATAATACATTAAATCTTCTTTCTTTCTTAGGTTTATTCACCAACATTTGTGAATCTCTTTGGTTATCCCAGAAACACTCATTGGCAGGCAAATCATCGACCTTCTAAAGAAAGTCAGAATAATAATTTTTGTTATTTGTATGCATATTTCAAACTTCAGTAAAACGTACTAACTCACTTTCAATCATATAATTAATGTGTAATATCATAAATATAAATTAATAACTTACATTACATGGGCAATTTTCGAATTACTGACCATCCGGTTCAACACCGCCACTTTTGTCATAACAAAATTTATGAAATTTTAAATAAATATTGAACTTATGAAATACATTTGTTAATGTCATTCATAAATATTACTTTTGATTAAACTCACCTCTCGTTTTTCATATTCGTATTCGGCATTCGCAAAAGAAACCTTTCAACACAACGCATTTTTCGCTTCAATAATTGAAACAATTGGAAATTGTTACATCCACAACATTGTTTCAAATCGTCGCAATTTTTTGTTATAAAATTACTAGGGCTGTGGAGTCAGAGTCGTGGAGTATTGGTATTTTAGTCGGAGTCGTCAAAAAATCCGCCGATTCCGACTCCTGTTTACTTCCCAACTTCTTATGTATATAAAACGGAAAAGTATCGGAATTGTGTCAAATTTGACCCTCCAGGTTTTTTTTTTCAAATCTACACGTTTGGAGACCTCTCGAACCCCCTCAAAAAGTCAATAAAAATTCAGAGGAAAAATTTGCGTGCGTGTATGTGTGGCGTCTAATTTGTTTAACTTCTTTATTTTCTGAGATATTAAACAATATCTCAGAATGGGTAAAGTTTAAGAAACGAAATGTGGCACTGTGGCTTGCGTACAAAGGGGCATTAATACTATTAAATTTTGGTTCTTAGTTAAAGGTCGACAGGGTGAAGACATAAAAGTGGTCATGTGTCATATCTCTTAATGAATATTTTACTCGTTATTAGTGTTCTAAATTTTAAAAAAGAATAAAATTTGCCTCTACCCTCAAAGTAAACTTTTTTGTCATTTTATAGTAGTACAGTAAAACCAGTTAAGATGTTCTCGCCTAAGATGTTAGAACGTATATGATGACATGATTTATATTTCAACCATTTTTGACGTTTAATAATTAACTCTTGTGTTAAACCATCTGACTCCGATTCCAACCACTCTGACCACAGAAATTATTAGGCTTCAAACAGAGTGAAAATCATGCCCCATACACACAGTCTAACATCCACACATATAGAAAAAACCTGGAATCTTTTGCATATCTCGAAATTTCAAGGTGTCCCGAGTCCAAAAATGTAAAAATTTGGAAAGGGTCATTTTTTGACCGAGCGCTACACTTTCCCTCTGTTATATATAACATCCGAAAAGTAAAAGTTATCGAATATATATTTATATATTACTTAGAGGAGTCTTTTAGCTTTGGAATAAAAAGTTTCTACGTTCTATCTTTATTAGAACTCTATTTATTGAATCTTTTATTCTGAAATCACGTGATGACATCAAATTTTCCGGGTCTCTTTCGATAACAAGTCCTCCCCTGATCGGAGTTGGTAGATTTTTACGCGACTCCACAGCCCTGAAAATTATATTAAAATAAATACTGTCTTTTCGGTTTATTTAAAATTTTGTTACGCACGAAATTGTGTATGAGAAACAATACGAGTAGCAATCTACAGTAGTGTTTTTATAAGTTAGTTCGTTACAATTCTTAGTATTATTTATTATATACTCAGACATGTAGAAAGTCTTAACGTTAAGACTGAACATTTTCAAGTCTGAATTTAGAAAACCTTTATTTGTAAACAAAACTGAATTACTTTATAATTCAACACCGTTAAATGATACATAGGCTGTTTTTTTTTTCAACTTCCGATGGTCCATAAAACAAAGACAAGTGTAAATTACAAAATCAATTTATTACCAACAATTGGCACAAACATGCTCACTTTTCGACATAATCACCATGAAGATTGAGGCATTTGTCATATCTGTGGACGAGCTTTGCAATCCCCTCTTCATAGAATGTTGCCACCAGTGACTTGACTTGGACCTTAACTTTGTTTTGAAGATTGTCATTAATCTCGAACTTCTGCCCACCTAGTCATGTTTTTAGTTCAGGAAAGAGGTGGAAGTCGCTCGGCGTTAAATGGGGTTTGTACGCTGAATGTTTAAAAAGTTCCAAGCTAAGTGGAAGTCTGAAAGATGACAGTGTTCACACATTTAATGTGTGAAGACAAGTAGACTGGGAACCGATTTTGTGAAGACGGAGATGAAATGCTAGATATGAAAGTATACAATCATACACAAGTATACAGAACTAGCAGGTGGGCCCGGCGTTGCTCGGGCAAAAGTAACGATAACAAGATAAAGATTATTACGTTACAGTCAACCTTACCCGTTTTCACAGAATGCAAGAATTGGGTCCCATTGTTTCCAAACTAATTAGAGAATTTTTAGATGGGTCTAAAAATATGTTCGATTTCCCGTAAAAACTAAAAAACTGCATCTGCGTATTGCACGTCGCTTTCTCTTAACAATTCTATTGTTACGTAACATTTCCATTGTTGACACTTCCATTGTTACTTAAAACTTTTATTGTTACTTAAAACTTCCATTGTTACTTAACACTTCCATTGTTACTTAACACTTCCATTGTTACTTAACACTTCCATTGTTGATGGAAGTGTTAAGCCTTAATCCTGCCTCTCCCCCGTGGGGAGGAATTGCGAAAAATCCCTTCTTAGTGTGCGTTCTCCTAACGTACCCTAACTGTGTACCAAATTTCAACTTTCAACTCCTAACCGTTTGGGCTCGTATCCATAATGTATATAGAAGTTTTAATCCTGTCTCTCTCCCCCGGGGGGGAATTTCGAAAAATCCCTTCTTAGTGTGCGTTTTCATGACGTACCCTATCTGTGTACCAAATTTGAACTTTCAACTCCTAACCGTTTGGGCTCTGCACTTATTATTATTATCATTATCATCAACCCGTCTCGATTATATATTAGATATTGAAAATGTATAATACTAGTATTTAGAAGGGCCCTAAAGAAGTTGTGGCCGCCAGCGCCAGAGATCCTGAACACTGTCTGGCAACACTTGCCAACAAGAGTGGCTGGCAACGTCAAAAAAGAAAAGGCGCGAAAGTTCGTTGGATTTTGTCCGGGTGTTGCCCGAGGATGTCTGTGACAGTTCTAACCTTTTCTAATAAAGTTCTTTTTTGTTACTGTTCGTGTTTGCCTGCTTAATGTTAGATCTAAACATCAGTAGGATTGAATGACAAAAAGTTAAATATTTACTGGAAACCTTTATTATAGCTTTCTCAAGGGTTCAGCAGAATAAGTAATGGTTTTTGCCCCAAATTTCGTACCAATTGTAAATGGCTGATCTTGAGAATTATTCCCAACTGTAAGATTTATAAAGCAAAAATGTACTGTACGTATGATGATTTATGTCTTGTGTAATTATATCTGTGTAAAAAAAAAATAAGCATAGAACAATTATTATGTCGAATTTATTTAAGATACGAGTTTGTCAAATTCGTGATATTGTTAAACGGAAATCGAACACTCCAGCAAATACAATGACTTCTTGTTTGTCATATGCACATTATGTCCATTGTGCTCGAATTTAAATCCGTAAGCACGTTTATTATGAATCAATGTTTATAAATTAAAAAATCTGTCCTATTTTAAAGTAGCATACTTTATATTAAATATATCCATAACATATAGCCGTCATAGTCTATATGTTAGGATATGTTTAACAATGACCATTTATATTTTGATTCATCATGCTATTACATATTCCGTATCTGTAACTAGTTATAAATTTATAGAAAGAAACTTTAGAAAATATTTTAAAATGAAATTTATTATTCTCTGTCGTATCGGGGTTAATATGGAGGTTATTGCGTAATCGCTTATTCTCCGAAGAGCTGGCCGAAGCTGGTTTGCTTGACCATACGAAATTACTCGCGAATAGCTGGTGAAATGCCTTTCGGGAGGTCTTTTAAGGGTAACTGGCCCCTATTTAGGCATTAGAGACTTGAAGAAAACCCGAAAAACTTTACGGGCCAACCCGTTCTGGCGAAGCGCGAACTATCAGTGTTCAGGGACGACTGGATGGTCGAGCCATCGAGATGGCAGCCTACCGCTCTGGACGGGTGGTCCCTCACCACCCGGCCGCCCCGTCGTGAGCCTGGCCGAACCCATGATGGGTTTGCTAAAAGAGGCCCTCTTAGTGCCCACAGGGAGGAAAGAGTTAAAAAAAAAAAAAAAAAAAAAACAGTGTTCAGGGAACGGAACCGTTTGGCCATGAAATTTATTGTCACAGATCATCTAAAAGTTGTACAGATAGGCAATCGGATTTACGAAGTACCACTTACAAGTTAGTCATAGAGATTTCTTCCATCGATAAGTAAAAATTAATAAATCTCACAAATGTTCAGATAAAATTAATTTATTAATAAATATAAAAATTTTAATATAAAATTAAAACAAAAACAAATAATACATTTAAAAATTGTTACGCTTTTAACAATTTAATAAATTTATAAATCAGTTTTTCAGGTGGCGCTTAAGTATTTAATAGCAATGAATGGTTTGAATGGTGTAATACTGTAAAAAAATAGAAATTTTTTAGAATTATTATATCGGAATATTAACGTCTTTATTAAAATGACTGAATCAGTTAATTCCCAAAGATTTTATTACATTTATAGCTGTGATTTAGATGCTTGCTTTAAAATTAAAATGTAAGTTTTTTATTTATAAATTTTAAAAGAATTAGATAAAGTATTATCATGTATTAAATCATTAATTATAAAAATGTATTTTAATAAGATAAAGAAAACATTAAAAATATTCGTAACCGTAGAATTCCTGTAATAAAATAAGTAAATAAAATATCAAATTTTGGTACTTTGGGTTAGCAGGACATCAGTCAATCGCCTATTTTTATGCAAAATTGAACTTTTATTTTGCATTTTTCACATAAAGATAATTGTAAACATAAATTAAATAATTACAAAGAAAATTTTTTAATCTAAAAATATAATTACAAAAAATATCATTTTTAATAACTACGGCATATCGCACAGAGGCATAAATTTTGATATGTCATGTAACAGCTGTAAAAGTTTCCTGTTTGGAATATTGTCTTCTCCAGATAAAATCTATAAGATACGACTGCAAGTGGTGACGATAAGTACCACATTGTACTTTGTTTCTCCATTTAGATATGCCCCATAACCTCTCTATATGACATCCTGTATATGACATCTCTCTTGCATATGACATCCTGTGTCCGGATCCACAAAGTTGTATTTATGATTGACCTGAAAATGATTGAATCCAGCTTCTTCTAATTCCTGATGTTTGTATACTTTCCAACTATCTGGATAAATAGTAAATTTAGTTGCCTTATAGTCCTTAATTATACTTTATTACAAATTGTCCACGTAGACAATTTGTAATAATGAATAAATAGTAGTTCCATCGTGTATATGATTTTTTATTTCCTTCATTAAGGTATTTGCTGAATGGTCTGGGACTGGCACTAGAAAACATTCTTTTGATTCCCTACATATACCACTAAGTACCCACTGTTGCAGAAAAATGCAACCGACATTTTGCTTTCTATGCATATACATAGTTTCGTCAATTTCTACAATTTTGTTCACACCATTGATCTTTAAATTAGGACAATTTATTAGGGAATGAGCACATATATCTTGCATATAACTGTTCCAGTCCACAGTAGTACTTGGATATAGGCCTAGTTGCATTTGACAGAAATGATATGATGTTAATTCCAATGACCATAGATATATGAAATGCATGGCATTTAAAAAATGATATGCATGATCCTACAAACCAGATGTTGGTTCTAATTTTCTTTTCATGACATGTTCTTATATGACATCTCCATTTAGAACTATCTGATGAACAAAAATACAAAGACATTCAGTGATTCTTTGTGAAAAATCTTTCAGAATTCCATTTTCAATAAGTATAAATAACTCCACTTGAAAAAACAAAAACTTGCTGCACAAACTCTACAAACAAAAAAGTTTGTAGAGTTTGTGCAAAAGACATTTATCACTGATGCATAAAACCACTTTACATAATCATGTGAAATTTGTGAGGTATAAATGAGGACATTGCATTATCAGAATTGTAAAAATTTAAAAAATATATATATTAAATATTATAAATCAAAATTATAAATATAATAAATGTTTATAAATAATTACAAAGACAATGTATAGAATAAAATGAATTTTCACTCCTTCAGTGATAAAAGATGTAATATGCTAATTGTTTTATTGAAATTAGTGTAAAAATAGTATGCATATTAAATTCACAGTCATCCTTCATAAATTTTTAAATCCTATTAACAGAAATAGTAAGTTTGTTTCCTTTTTCACTTTAAACATGTAATCTTATGTATAATGGAAAAATTCAGATGCATTTGCAATTTAGATCGCATCTATTGACTGGCGTCCTGCTAACCAAAAAGTGCCCAAATTTTTTTTATATTATGACTTTAAATTTTATTCACTATAAGTTTAAAAATGTGATCATAATTACTTTTAACTTCTGTGCAAAAATTGCATATACATTATCAAAAGAATCTTAATATTTTTCCTCACAGATTTATTATTAGTAAAAGTATCAATTGATATAATTTGAAGTAGCGTAATCGACCAATAATCCTTTAAGCTGGAATTGCTTTGGTTCAAGAAACTAAATGCCTTACACACCTTTCCGGCACAGAAAAGTTAATAAAACATCTTCAGCTTGCTTGAGAAGCCACCTTTAAGTTGTGCTGTTAGAAAACAAACTTTAAAAGAGAGATTTCAAAATAGGATCTAATTTTTTTCTTTTTTTTTTTTTCAAATTTGTTTTGTAATGGAGAACTCAAAGGAGTGTGAGGACCACCACCGCCCTCCAAATATATATATATATTGTAAACTTATTTGTAATAATTTTTGTTTATTTACTTTATATCCTTTTTTAATTATGTATTCACATGAACCTTAATTGTATCTTGGATAACAACCGAAGTTGTAAGAGGAAATTCGCCTATTTTACCAATCTAGGAACCCCCTTTTTAATATCAAGTAGTTAGAATGAAATGGTTTATCATTCAAAATCTCACAACATGCCAAAGAAAAGAGGAAAAAGCAACCAAATAAACATTGCATTCCCCTTTGTTTTCAACAATGTTTACATGAAGAACTTAGTCAAAGCAATCAACAAACAATGACTAAGAGCAAAGATGAGTCATGTCAACTCAGAGATGACTATGAAAGCTTGATGTCATCATGGAATAAGAAAACACCAACTCAGAGATGACTCTACGAAAGCTCAACGTCATGAGAGAAACACTGCCAATGAGTCATCACCTGATGATGACTTTCTCATGCTGAAAGGGTTTAAAAGGAAAACCCCAACAAGAGAAAAGACAGTCCTGTTAGGAGTTCAGTTAGAGATGGGGACACAGTGAGTAAGAAAAAGGAAGAAAGGAGAGACAGCTTGAGTCAGAAAAAGGCAGTCAGAGTGAGGACACAGTCCCGTTAGAAAGACAGTTAGAAGGAGACGGCGAAATAGTCAGCAATTGTGGACACAACTCCAACCCGAGAAAGAGTGGCTCAAGAGAAGACAACTCAAAAACGAGCAAGAACCAGACGAAGTGCAGTGAACACCAGAAACCTCCGCAGTCTTGGCCGTCAAGTCAACGTCACAAGAGAAGACATCTTGTTTATCTGGTATGTTGTGAGTCGCGTAAGTTCGAAATACCCCCCTGTTAGGTACCCCCTCGTTGAATAGATAAGAATAGGCAAATTTCCAAAATCGGTTTTTATAACTCTGTTCTAAACTTTTGTTTATGTTAATAAATGTCCTTAAATTGGTTATATCTGACTCTGTATTCTTCCTCCTGAGAGGCTCATTCCTGGACTTCAGAGTGACTCTTACCCTCATGCCTTAATCATCCATTTCATCTCAAACGGTGGTGTGTCCGATAAAACACACCTGGTGGCAGGACTCTACCTAAAAAGCATTTAATAAACCTTTTACGGCCCCCGAACCCCACAGGATGCTTCTTGAACAAGCTGAAAATGTTTTATTAATTAAATTTTCTGTGCTGGAAAGGTGTATTGTGTGTTTTGTTAAGCATAATTGGCATCATTTAAACTGAAATTATCTCAATTGAGATAATTCAAATGATAATAAATGATATCATAATTCAAATGATACTTGGTTTCATTATATGAAATGTTTGCATATCAACTGACAGTGTTTCAAATGATATTATTAGTGCTACAAAATAAATTAGTATATATTTGTCATTAAAATATCCGTTATTAATAGAAAATACACATGACTGTAAAACAGCTGTATAAATTATTAATTTACAAAACTTGGTATTTTATATTATTTTATAGTGTTGTATGTAATATATTTTATATTATTTTTTCTTCCAATATTGAAAATATTTATGCATTATTATGTACTTTTAAATTTCCATGTGGTAGTGATGATTTTAAATTGTTGTATAAGATTTTAAAAAGTTAAATCCAAAAATTAAACTTTAATGAGCACTAAAATCAAATTTTCTAAATATTCCATTTTTTTTCCATTTTCTTTTGAGAAAATGGAAAAAAAATGATAGAAATATTTAGAATCAAAATCTTCTTTCTTCAAAATCTAATAGGAAAATTTGAAAATGCTAAAGAATTCCAAAAGTATTTAGACAGAATAAATTTGTATCTATTAAATTGTGTTCTTAAGAATAAATAAATTACAGAGTTAATTTGTAGCGCAGAAATTTAAATTTATCTTATATTAATTATTTTAAATGCTTATTTCAAATTTCTGAAAAATAATATATAATAGTTGTAAGTGTAGATATTTATTTAACAAGAGAACTACTGCTTTGATTGATATAAAAAGCCCCAAATGTTTTCAGGCCTGTAAACCCATCTCAGACAAACATGTCCCATTTGCCCTGAAAATAGCTTCCTCTAGAAATTGTTTAAAAAATTTGTAATAATTGACTCCAATAAAGCTTATCTGTAGTCATTGAACTTTTAAAGGAGTGTTTTTTTTATTTACTTTTGTAAATATTTACATAAAAAAATTACTTTTTTAATTAATTATTTAGTTTTATATTCATATATTTTTGAAATAAAATTTTCAAACAAAATTTTCAGACAAAACTTTTCCTTATTGAAAATAAAAATACAATATGTTCAAAAATATAAAATTATTTTGAATTATCTTAAATGATGTTAAATGATCATTTTTAATTGATACAAATGGTTTTAATTGATGTAAAATTAACCAAGTAATTTAAAATATTTCTAAAAACATTTAACTTATGTATCTGTTGAAGTTGTTTAATCCCAGATTATTTAACATTAGTTCAATTTGAATACATGCATGTACAAAAATTAAAGATGGATGGCATCTGTATGAGTATAGATGAATACAGACAAGTGTGGCAAGAACTGTATTACTTAACATCTAACACGGGGTATTACAGTAGGATTTTACAAATCAAAGCAATAAAAGTAAGCCTTTGATGAGAAAGACATACACCTGTTGGATATAATTGGAGAATGGATGGAAATTGCTTACCAATACCCAGACAGACATATTCCATATTGACAAGACCTGTCAATATGGAATATGTCCACCTCAAGCTGTGATTCAGCACTCTCAATGTTGTGGCAGGCTTGTCACTGACTGGCTTGGTGACTTTTTCTATAGCTATCACCACTGGCAATTGTATTTGTCTTTACATTTTGGACATGTGTGTACTATTAAACTTTGTGAATGTGCTATGCTTGTAATTTTTATAGTAGGAATTTGAAAGTTCTTGACATTTCTTTTATTTATTGCAATAGTAAAGTGCATATCTTAAATAATTAGTTTGTCCAGCTGCTAATGTGTTTGTTCACATTTTCCTTCTATAGTCCAATCATTGGCAATCATTCGTGAAAACCTTACTTTCTGGCAGAGTGAATACGTGGAAATAGTCAATCCTCACTCTGCTGACTTCACAAACACTGTCCTTATAACTGTCTATTCAAATAAATTCAACTAATAGAACAAATCATCATTGATATTCATAGTTTAGTATAAATATTATTGAGGAGAATATAAAGAACGAATCCCTGAACTGAAAACAATATTGTTGTAATAGGAAAATACTATTATTAAAATGCTTATTTTATTTAAATGGTTTGTATTTTTATTTAATAAAAAATTTGTAAAAAAGTTGTGAATTAAATTAATTTTTCTTCTAATGAGAGTATTTTTTCTTATAATGAATAATTTAAATTTGAAAAACAATTGAAAGAATTTAAAGAAAATTGAAAGAATTTTAAAATTGAAAGAAAATATTTTCTTAATTTAAATTAAAATCATATCTCTAATTTTATATTTAATTATACTTTAATATGTTGATGACTGCATTATGTTAAAATATATACTATTTTATTTTTTAAACATTCAAATAATTCTTTTTTAAACAGTGGTACCTTAGAAGGAAAAAGAAGAAAACCTAGTTATCATGCACTGTTAAATGATCCGTTACTAAAATTTTCTGGTATGTCTCAAGAAGGTTGTTCTGATCTTTATGTTACATGTCAAATATATGCTTCTGGTGAACCACTTGCATTACCTGTTCAAACATCATATAAAGCATTTAGTACACGATGGAAGTAAGTGTCAAAATAACATTATTTTTATAAATTTTTATGATGACTTATAACATTTCCAATAAGGATTTAATTTAAAATTTTTTTATATAAAATTATAGGATCTTTATAAGTAATTGCTTTAGTTGAAATTTCCTAAAGTTTAGATAAACAGTTTCAATTAAAATCTGTACTTTTATTATATACTAGCTGTTACCCGCGACTTCGTCCGCGAGGTTTTGCAAGCAAACCCCATTTACATTCAATATTTCAATAACCATAGTAATTGTTATATAACACCTACCGCTGAAGAAAATTGATGAGAATCAAACGAACTATTTTCAATTTGATCAATTTTCTGGAACGTTTACAATCGTTCTATAATCGAACCAATATGCAATAACAAATTCGAATTTAAAACGGTTCGAACATTTTTAAAATCGAAATAGATAAAAATATTTATAACAATGTCTGAAATGTTATCAATTTAATACACCTAAGTACTCAATGAAGACTAAACGTAGTTGAAAACAAAAAATCGCATCTAAAATAGTACAGTAGAAGCCGTTCTTCCGGTTAAGCCTTAATGCTCTCCCTCTCCCCCCGCGGGGAAATTTCAAAAAATCCCTTCTTAGTATGCATTCTCATGGCATACCCTACTACAACACAGATAAAAACAAAAAAATCGCATCTAAAATAGTACAGTGGAAGCCGTTTTTCCGGTTAAGACTTAATGCTCTTCCTCACCCCCCGCGGGGGACTTTCTAAAAATCTCTTCTTAGTGTGCATTGCCATGGCATTCACTACTAAAACGCAGATAAAAACAAAAAATTGCATCTAAAATAGTACAGTAGAAGCCGTTCTTCCGGATAAGCCTTAATCATTTCCCTCTCCCCCCGCGGGGGAATTTCTAAAAATCTCTTCTTAGTGTGCATTGCCATGGCTTACCCTACTAAAACGCAGAATATTTTATGAAAGAAAATCTGAATTTATTGTATTTATTTATTTTGAATGTATTTCATTTTTTCAAAGTAAATTAGATATATATTGCATATAAATTTTAAGAAACTTGATAACATTTAAAAATTTAGTCATTTATATTTTCAAAAATTGAAAATAACACTTATTTTTATAAATATAGCATTGATTTTTTTATAATAAAAATAATATGTGTAGAACAGTTTACTTTCAAATAAATCTTTTAAAAAATTAAAAATTGCTGTTTATTAGTTTATTTATTAGTTAATTAAATATTTTTAAATGTAATTAATTTGCCTAGTCATTTCTCCTATAATGCAGGTAAGTATAACTAAGTAGGTGTGTAACTACTATAATTAGGGTAAGTAGGTATGTAACTAAAAATCAATCCATTAGAAATTTTGCACAATAGAAATAAATCTTTCAAAATGCTTTATCATTTCATACATCTCAATATTTAAAGCTTTTGTCCTTTGTTCACTACTAGGATTTTTATTATTAGGATGCTTATTCATATTTGGGATGCCATATTAAATACTTTTATTAAAAATGGTATGCAAACTTTGAAGAACAGTATAATACACACTTTCAGGGCTACACACGTGAGTAGGCTATGAATAATAGAGGAATGATATGTATGTTCCTCTGTATGTTATTATATTCAACTGAGTGGAGATTATTTTTATACTCTCTTGATATTCAATAGTGCAAAGCATAGTCACTTTGTGAAAAATTATATATGAACTAAGTATAATTTTGCATTATTTTTACTAATTTTATCTTCCTATTTATTTGCCTATGGCTTGTGTGAATAAATTTGCAAATTATAAACACACATTGTAACAGTAAAGTATGTATTAGAATTAAGTTGTACAAGTAAAAGTAATTAAAATAAAACATACTATGGATAATACTTAAAATATTAAATTTTAATTGAATTGAAATAAGAATAATTGACTATCATTGTCTTATCTATTGCCTTCAATCTCTTTAATTCTGTATATACGAGGGGGGACCCAAAAAAAAACCGAACTGAGAGCCTGTTGCAATTCGTAGACATAGTAGAGAGTTCTCCTGTTACATGGGGTTAGTAGAGACCTTCATGAAACAGCTTTGCAAACGGTGTGGGTTTGCACAGCTTTGTAGAAACAGTTTGTAGGTTTACATTTTAGCGTAGTGTTGTGTTTCTCTTACTGTTATTTTGTTCTGCCTGCGAAGTTCTGGGCATCCTTCGACATCTCGAAACGATGAAAATGTTGAAAAAATCTGCCAAAAAAGTGTTAAGACATTTGGAAGAGGATGTGTGAAGGAAATGCCCGGAACTTTGGCAATCAGATGACTGGTTCATTCATCACGACAATGCCCCCACACACACGGCCTTACGAGTGACCCACTATTTGGCCTGTCGTTCCCCACTCTCCATATTCACCAGACCTAGCCCTATGCGACTTTTTTCTGTTTCTGAGAATGAAGAAAAATNGGTTTTTTTTGGGTCCCCCATGTATGTGTATTTTTGCTAATTTGATTATAATTTGTACAATTATTGAAAAATTGAACTGAAATATAATTAACTGTTAATAAGCATCATTTAATCATCACCAAAAAAGTTTAGAGTCAAAGATTATGTATATGAATCATGTCAGTATTATAAAATCTGAAATATACTAGAACTTGGTTTTACTCTATTTCAAGAGAAAATTATCAAACATTTTAAACAATACATTTCTATCATATATTTTTGTTAAAGTTCAAATTATGATTAATAAAAAAGTTGCTAGTTATTAGTAAGAGTTAATAGTTATGATTGTTATTTTTAGTTTTTGAAAATGTGATTATTGAAATTCTACAAAAATATATCAATTTAGAATTAGGAATAAGATTTGAAAGATATGTTTGTCTTAGTATTATGTTTTTAAGCATCAGCTATCTTAATGTGATGTTGATACATTTATTTCTTTGAAGAATAAGTAAAATATTAATTAAACTTTATGAAAATTTCATGATGATGATGATGATTTTAAATATACTGATTAATTATATTCAGATAATATGCCATAGAAGATAATTAATGTCATAACATTTAATTAAATGGTAGTTATTTAAACATTTTTGAAATCAAACATTTATGTAAAAGTATATATTATAAACTTTTTGATTTAGCTGGAATGAATGGTTGACATTGCCTGTAAAATTTTGTGACTTACCAAGAAATGCTGTCCTTGCACTAACAGTTTGGGATGTTTATGGTCCAAGAAAGAGTGTTCCTGTTGGAGGTACTACTGTATCCATATTTGGAAAAAGAGGGTAAATTATATTGTAATTTATAATATAAATATTTATAACATATTTTTGTTTAATAATTTGTCATCACTATTATAATATTTTTGAATATTTTGTATTTGAAGAATGCAAATTAATTAAGAATTTTACAAAAATTATCATCAGGTCTACAAAATAAATTGCAACAGAAGCAAAAGATTAGAAATGAAAGCATTTTTAATTCTAATTTTACTAATTTACATTTTAAAATAAAGGCTCAGCTAATTAATTGATTTAACTGGTTTTGGCAAGTAGAATCATTTCAAAAGTACTTGTTAAGTTATATAAAAACCCTAAATCCATGAGAAGGAGTTTTTTTACAAAAACATTTAAAACTACAGTAGAGCATCGATTATCCGACTGAATTGGGGATCAGGTTGGTTGGATAACTGAAAAAATTGGATAACCAAAAAGAAGGAAAAAAATACATTATTAGTATAGTATGTTAGTATATCCCATGTAATTAGTATATTAGTATATCGCTATTAACCAACTTCACATTGAATTTTCATCTATGTTAAGCCTAACAAATTTTTTTAAAATAATAATCGTCGCTATTGTATCATTAAAAATTATTTTTAAATTATTTTATTGCTCACAAAACAAACAACCACTCATAATTACAAAATTAAGTCCCGTTTAAATACTGGACTCCCTTCAATGGTCGAGTTGGTGTTGCCTGCTAAAGCATGCAAAAATTTAACAAAAATAATATTAAAGTAGCCAAGTCATAGCCAAATACTGTAGTGCCACATCACTAACGGACATTTGAAATTTGCCGACTAGAACGGTCAGTTAACCGATGTGGCGGTTAATCAGGGGTCGGATAATCGATGCTCTACTGTATTCATATGCATAGCTTCTAATGAAATAAGTATATGGAGTTTTATGAAAGACATCTTTCAACTAATTAACATAACTTTTTATTATAACAACATGCCATGCATGATAGACAAAATGCTGTGTAGCATATATATTGTGCCAAAAAATAAATTTAATATTTTCCAAAAATGTAAAAAATAAATGTGCTTTACCAAAACATTTTCAATTTATATGATCAATTAAAAAAGTTAAAAACTGAAAGTTGTAAATATAATGAAAGCGTGTTAATTTTGTTTAAACGTTTGAACTCAGGAAAATCAATGACACACTGATAAAGTGTGTCCTTGATTTTTGTTTTTAATATTACGGAATAAATATTTGTTTCTAGTTTAAATTTATTGTAATATACAATTTATTAGTTAGAAGTAATATTTTAATATTTTTCCACTAAATTAAATTTGTTTGAAGAGACAGTTTAAGGGTAAAAGGTATTAGATATTTGAAATAAAATAAAATATATATTCACTAGCAGGTAAGCCCAGCATTGCCCAGGCAAAAAATAAGAATAAACATTAAGATTAGCTAATTTTGTACTTCTAACCCTTCTATTGTATTATACTATAGAATTTGGTTTATATAACTATGAAGATTATCTTACATAGCCAATCTTACCTCTTTTCACCAGGTGCAAGAATTAGGTCCTCCCTCTTCTGAGGCTAATTAGAGAATTTTTAGATGGGCCAAAAAATATGTTTGATTTCCCACAAAAACCACATTTAAAATAGTGCAGTAGAAGCTGAGTTCTTCAGGGTAATCCTTAACCTTCTCCCTCTCCCCTGTGGGGGGAATTTCAAAAAATTCCTTCTTAGTGTACATTCTCATGATGTACCCTGTGTACCAAATTTCAACTTTCAACTCCTAACTGTTTGGGCTCTGAACTTCTTATTATCATTATTATTATTATTATCAACCCATCTCGATTATATTATAAGATTCACATATGTTATTTTTAAACTATTGTATATCTTCTCAAACAATTTTTCTGTTTTTTTAGAGCACTTAGACAAGGAATACATGATTTAAAATTGTGGCCAAATGTACAAGCTGATGGAAATGAAAATACTGAAACGCCTGGCAAAGTTGATAGTTCTAAGGAATTGATGACAGGTTTATCTAAGGTTTGTGACTTTTATTTATGTGTAATGAAAGATTGAAATACAGTAAAACTTTGATTTAATGGACTAATTTGGGCAAGGAGGTGTCTGCTATAGCCAAAAGTCTATTATATAATAAAGTGGGTTTTTCAAATGTGCATGTTAAAAAATTGACAAATTAGTTTACCTGTTTTTACTTATGTAAGTATATTTGTGTAATTAAAATATGAGAAATTTAATTTTACTGAAAAGTTTTCTATATTATATTATCACTTATGTACTGTACTTGCCATAGTTCTGAGAATGTAATAAACAAATATATGATTCTAATTCAAAATAAACATATTTTGGAAAATACACTTTAATTATTTGTTTATTTAAATATAATTAACGTTCTTAAAAAGAAAACAAAATTTAAATTTGACAAAAAAGAAAAAAAAAACAAAATTTCCTATTTATTTATCTTTGGATAATGATATATTGTCTGAAGATGAATAAATAGGCCATTATGGCATGAAGTTAAGAGTGGTGGATATGAGAAGAAAATAACTTGTTTAATTGCATATAAAAAGCATTTTAAGATTAACAGGATGTTAATTTTCACATATGACACGGGACCAGAAATTTTGTCCATTAAATCCAACTGGACTCACATGGTACCAAATATTTTTTCTGGTCTTGCAGGTTTTCTGCAGGACATCATAATTTAAAATGAATTTGATAGCTTGGTACTTTAAGATGAATATCATTTGTAAAGGTACTCAAAGTGTAATATTTCTGCACACATTTTATTTTATAAAGATATTTACAATATATTTTTTAGATATCTAATTAAATACATGAAATTTCTGTAATGTATATCATATACAGTATTTAATTATAAAATGACATAATAAATGGGCATTTATTTAGAAATAAAAAATAAATAATAATGTTTTTTTAATTTTATTTTAATCATTTTCATTTAAAAGTCATGAAGTTCACTTTTTATAATATAAGATGATCTTTATAAATTGTAACAATAATGATATTGCAATTAATTATTATGAAATACTAAATATTTTTTGTCTTAATATTTATATATTTTGTTTGCCTTATTATTATTATTATTTACATAATTTATATTGACTTAAAAAAAACACAGCAACAAGATCATGTGCTGGCATTAGATTACATTTGAATTGAGCCTCTCCCATGAGCTTGCATTTATACATTATACTGGTATACATTATGCAGATTGCATAATGTATACCAGTGTAAAATATTGGCAGATCCAAGAAGTGCATTTGGCAGGTGGTGATTTTGCTGATGTTGAGTGTTTTTGAATGCTGGTAGACATTTTTGGTATAGCATTTAGTGTACCAATCACCACAGGTACTATTTTGGCTGGTTTGTGCCAGATTTGCTGAACTTTGATCTTCAAATCTTGATATTTTGTGATTTTTCCTGTTCCTTCTCTTCAATTCTGATGTCTCCTGGTATGGCTATGTCAATTATCCACACTTGTTTCTCTTCAATGATGGTAATGTCTGGTATGTTGTGTGCTTGTCTGTTTGAATTTGAAAATCTCACAATATTTTGATGTCATTTTCAGTGACTTTTTTAATCTGATGTTCCCACCAGTTTTTAGAGGCAGGCAGATTGTAATTCTTGCATAAGTTCCAATGAAACATTTTTGCCACTGAATTATGTCAAAGATTGTAATGTAAATCATTAATTTTGCTAAACTAAAATAAACTTTAGAATGTATTCAAAAGAATTGAAATTGGGAGTTTTCAACAGAATCAAAATAAGGAGAAATTTTGGTATGGTCCCATGACTAGTAGAAACAAACATTATTGGTCATGTACAAATAATACAGATAAATAGAAGAAATTACAGTAAAAATAAAAAATTATGAATCCATTGCAGTTGCATATACTAGTTCCTGTCTAAATTTTTACTGAAAGGTTTCTCACTTTTTGGTCACATTTTACTCACTATTTCTGTCCAAAAACTTACTTTTTTCACTAGTTTTGACTTACATGTGTGCTATGAGCCCTGCATATAGCATGGCACAGGTGCCTAATGCTATGCCAGACCAAAATGAAGGCATAACTACAGAAAGAAATGTTTTGTTTATGTTCTGTTGTTTATGTATTTGTGTTAAGAATTTCCTGACTATCTGATATGTTTAGTATTGCAGCTTTTTTAGAGTGATGTATAATCTGTTGTGATGTCCTCATGTTTTGAAACTTTTGTGTAATATATATATGGTATTATGCCTGTTCAAGAAAGGACTACTGGCAAAATAAGTATCAAATTCATTCTCTACAGAAGCCTCATTTTATGGGCAAGTTCTATTGTTTATTATTGTTGTTTATTATTACAGAAATTGTATATAATACAAATATAATGAATGTAATTATAGTAAAATTGTAAATTTTTATTTTTAGTTAACTAAAAAACATCGCAATGGTCATATGATGAAAGTTGATTGGTTGGACAGATTGACATTTCGTGAAATAGAAATGATTCATGAACAGGAAAAAAGAAATTCTGACTTCATGTTTCTTATGATTGAATTTCCAAGAATAATTTATAATTGTATTGAATATACAGTTGTGTATTTTGAAAAGGTACTTATTATATTAATTATAATAATAACAACATTTAAGTATTTAACAAAATTTAAAGTAAATACTAAAATAACAATAATTATTTTTACTTAAAGTTATATATTCTTAATTAAAAACATCACAAATTAAAGATTAATAACAGTACAGGAAATCCTCATTAGTTAGAAATTCAAAGGATGAAATAATTGCAACTTTGAATTATTTAATGTTTACACATTTTTATACAATATGTCAAATGCTATGTAACATGTAATTTATTAAGCAAAGGGAATTTGGCTATGTACACAGACACATCATTTTCATTAATTAATAATTAATAATATAAATAAACTGCAGGTGAACAACATGTGTTTGGTGAGAACCTCACAGGTTGCAAGATATGCTTCATAAAAAAGTAAAACAGAATTCTCTAAATGTAGCCCAAATTTTTTTAAAGTAGTAAGTCACTCAAATCTAGTAGCCTAGAGCCCTATAAATATCTCAATCTGTTACTTGTAGCCCAATCTTGCAATCCTGAAATGCAGCCATATTGTATAAGAGAAAAAAGATAGTTCATAGGTAAGGAGAAACTCAAAAATGTGTTACTGTAAAAACTAAACCTTGTTAACTAGATAGTTGATGAGATTATGTCATATCTCTAAACTCACAATGCTGTCAACGGTTACACACCTTACAGGTATGAAGGATAACATGTCAGGAGTTGCAATTTAGCACAGAGTGTTTGGTGCCCAAATCATGCGCACATAAAATAAATCAGACTTGTAGGTAGTCGGGGAACTAAGAACGGGTCAAAATAAAATACAAAATGGTGAGACTGTTTCTATGAACAGGCGCGAGGGTGAGATTTGCGCATGCATTGCTTGTGCTCTCCAAGACATAGTCTTGTCTCAAAAATGGCTTTGCTGTTTTACTTGTTGTTTTTAGTCTATTGTTCTCTTATAGTTAGAGATACTTTGATCTAAGCAAATGAATATACTTATGTGTATCACAGTTCAGACAGAATATTTACTTTGAATTTCAAAGTAGCCATATTTCAAACTAACCAAATTCCTTAACATGTAAATCTCTATATCCTCGGCCAGGACAAGTAGTACAATTATGAATTAACGGGATTTTGAACTATCTGAGTTTGAATTAATGAGGATTTCCTGTATTTAAAATTCTTTCTAAATTACAAAGTATTATTTAAATTGTTTTCTTATATTTTTAAATTGGTTTTTATGTGATGATTGTTTTTATTGTGCACTTTTAATAGGATTAATTATTTAATGGGGCAGTTCTTTCTTGTCTATAAGCATATTCAATATAAAGGTTGAAAAAAGAATAAAAAATAATAAACAGTTTGATTCTGATTTATGAACACACATTGTTTTTGGAAATCTTTTGTAAATCAAAATCTAAGTGACAAATTTTTCCATTATTTTTTTATGGTCAAAATTTGTACATTGTTCTGACATAATCCTACTCATTTTCCTAATTAATAATAAAGTACTACAAAACTCCTATTTATCTACTATCTTCTTCTTCTCTCTGGCCCTCATAGTCCTTGAAGGACCTTGGCCTCATCCAAGATTTTCACCCATTCCTCTCTATCTTGAGCCTTCCTTCTCTAGCAGCTCACACCCATTCTTCTCAAATCAGCCTCCACATCCTCATTCCATTTTTTTCGTGATCTCTCTCTCAACCTTCTCCCCTCTGGTCTCTATACACTTGATACACCTTTCTCTCCGGGTCCATTCTTTCCAAATGCTCAATCCATCAAAATATCCCTCTTTTGATTTCTGTCACAATCTCAGAATTTTCATATAAATCTTCAAGTTCCTTATTACTTCTTCTCCACTCTCCTCCCTCTTGTACTGGCCCATATATTCTTTTCAAAATCTTCCTCTCAAATCGTCTCAACTGTTCTTCATGTTTACTTGTCAATGTCCAAGCCTTGGAGCCATACATGATTACTGGTCTTATAATAGTTTTATATATTCTGATTTTACTGCATCTTGATATTTCTTTAGATGTTAGAATTCGTCTTAAAGTATAATAGCTTCTATTTCCTGCTGTCACTCTTACCTTAATTTCTTCATCAATTTCTATCTAGTGATTCTAAATAAAATAAAATAAATAAAATGGAAGCATTAATTAGATTGTTTACTAATATAAAAGGAACTGATATGATGTAGGATCCAAAAGTTCTGAGACTGAGTATATACAGGAATGCATGTATATATTACACTCAAGGTGCTTTTTGGTTTAAGCTATGACAAATCCTATGCACAAAGAAGTGGTTTCATCCAAATAGGTCATGTGATCACAGTAGTATATATGGATATTGTAAATAAGGTGTTGAGTGCTCAGTAATTAGTGAAATTTGGTGTTTGTTGAGCAGATTCCCAAACCTTTGCCCAAATCAGTACAATACTTAATGTTTTGTTTGGCAAAGGTCCAACAGAAATCAACAACATATTATAGCAGGTTTATGACAACCAAGAGTTTTCAATTGGCATTGGTGGTTCAAGAAAGGCAGGGAATAAGTTGAAGATGACAAATATAGTAGGCATCCACTGATTTCTTGCACTGATGTAAACATTTCAAAGGTTGCAAGAAGAGGCATCAACTGTGGGCTGATCAATTATGAGTGCTGTTAGACAGCAACATTCCTGCTCACAGGTTGCTTATGGTCTCTGATTTTCTCACCAAAAGAAGTACTATTATCCTCCCATATTCACCATTCTCACCTGACCTCACCCTCTGCAAATTTTACCTCTGAATTTTACATGGTTTCTGAGCTGCCATGTTGACTTTAGGGTTGTCAGTTTGCATAGAAGTGAAGAATGCAACACTAGTTGAACTGAAGAACTGAACAAAGGAGACATTCTAGAAGTGCTTTCATGACCTCTACATCCACTGACAGAAGTGTATTGTTGTAAGGCCACTTATTTTGGAGGAGGATATATTTCAGTATTCTAACAATTATAGGTCTCAAAAGTTCAGTTACCCAGTCCCTGAACTTTTGAATCCTACTTTGTATGAAATAAAAGAAAGCATATACATGTATGTTTTCTCTCATCTCATATGATGTATGTATGTACTGTACATAAGATATCAAATATATTTTTAATTAAAAGTATGAAAACAAAAGTTAGTTATGATCAATAAATAAGCTGGAATCAATAAAAATAGAGTAAGATAAAATTGTTTTTTTAATTAATGAAATTGTGATCACTGAAAAGAAAAGATTGGTTCGCTGAAATGAGTTAGTTGTTACAAGGTTTTGTTAGAAGTAAGTTGATGGCAATTGTTGTTTTAAAAATGAAGACATATTGTGAATGAAACAAAGAAAATACAGACGCGGATGTACAAACATTATAATTGGAACAAATGGGAATTTCAGTTTTGTATTCATGATTAGAAATATTTTGTTCTTGAAAATATTAGTTATTGCTCATTGTGTGAAATTTTCATAAATTTAATATTTATAAGTATAGATCTTACTTATATATTTTTCATATGAGTATATACATTTAAAGGATATACCACTAAGATTAAAAATATGTAATAATTAGTAACATTTGAATTATGATTTTAATTATAATTATTATAAATTATAAACTTTTCATTTCAGGATGGAGATGAAAGTTGTCAATATCCAAGTGAAGGTACAATTATTGCTGTTCCAGATCTTGAAATATCTTTGGTAATTTACAACTATTCATAATTATTAAAACATCAGAATGTAAAGTAATAATACAAGTTTAGATATAACAAGTTTATAAATTATAACAATTTTAATTTATACTGTAAAACCTCGTTATTTCAATATTGGATAATTCAAAGTCAAGTTTAGTCTCTGGCCAAAAGAATAGGATTTTGCATATATTTTACTTCAGATAATTTGAAATACATATACAATGAAATTCAAAGTCATTATCTGGTTCAGATGACTTGCAAAAATATCATTTAATTCAAAATCTTTAATAATAATATGTTTATAAGAAAGTTTCCATGCCCAAAGTGGTGATTTTGGTTTTACCAATTATACATTGTTGATTTATTGGACATCCATTCAAGATCATTTGGACATTGTACACATTGCCAATGAAGTGTGAGGCCGGGACAACCCACCCCCTTTGGATGGAAACCGGCTGTTGAGCTAAAGTCAATATATCGGTGACTTATTATGTAAATAGGACCAGTGTGACCAAGGAACAGGGTGTGAGACAATTTAATTGTCGCATTCCAGACCTAATTGACAAATCCGCGATCGTCAGTCGTGAGAACGAGTGAGGGATCGACCGTCAGTTGAAACTTTGGACAGTCACCTTACAGAGAGTTCAAAGTGAGACCTGCTGACACTCCTGTGAAGGTGTCTGGGACAGCTGCCTCCTCTCCAGGACAGAAAAACAGACATTAGGTAAAATTTACAGGTCCGTCATCCAGGAAAGGGCTTGACCCAACTTTGGAGGGGAATGGCCTGGACGGGGATATTCGGCGACCCCGTGGCCCGAATTGCATCCCTGGCAACAAAACCAGGGACCAATAGAATCGCAGGGGACCAACATTTGGACCAACCAAAATCTCAGGATTTCGGTAAGACAAAGATTATAAAAGCCTGAAATCCCAAGGATACAGGGAGGTGGTGTTCGAAGACGTCGATCCTTGCGTACGGACGGTGGATGCTCTGGCATTTTGGAACAGAGATACTGAAGGGACCCCAGAAGAGGAAGGACTGAGGAGATATCAAATAACCTCAGGACACAAGAGAAGAAAGGGACTCAACTTCCCGACGACGTTCTTGCCTCTCCAAACTCCCCATACCTGGACCTACGGAGATCATCTACAGAGAAACATATGGCTGACGGATATTTGCTGGTTGGAAATCTCACTTGGAACCTTAGGAGGAATACATACAGTGACTGGACATCTTTTTGGCCCAATCTGTAAGCATGAGGTCTTTGTCAAATAAACGCATTCAAGTGTAATTATAATTACGGTCTGTGTGAGTCTCTTTGCGTCCAGCAAACCACTACCCCCATACAAAAAGGGCTTTCTAATGTCATCCTGACAGATCACAGGAAAAGCGAGCATGTTCACCTTTAATGGAAAGGTCAACACCTCCTCACCTCACGGCCTGTGAGGTGAGGGGGTGTTGACCTTTCCATTAAAGTGTTGGGTGTTGACCTTTCCACCTCACGGCCTGTGAGGTGAGGAGGTGTTGACCTTTCTGTTAAAGGTGAACATGCTCGCTTTTCCTGTGAATGTTCACAGTGGTGTCTACAGCTCCTCAAAAACCCCACAGAAGAGAGAATTTTTTTTTATTTTAATGGAAGAAATCTGTTTGGCATTTAATTATTTTGGACATTTTTCACAGAAATTTATTGTTTCAATAATTCCAAAGTCCATTAAATGTGTATATTCATGATAGAATGTATATTTATATCTTTAGTCATTAGTAGAGCCATTTTCATACATTATTTCCAGATCTTCCAGATCATACATTATTTCCAGATTTTCAGTGTTTTCATTAAGTACATGCCAACTGACAGTTTTTTCAAAATAGCTTAAATTACCAAGTAAAATCTTGTAATATTAATGCATTTGTAAATGAACAGGTGAATTTATATAAGATAGTGTCATAATTTTATTCAAGAATTACAAAAAGCTTCGATTTGACAAAAAAGTTTGGATAATTCAAATTTATATTTTTGGTCTCTTGAGTTTTGAAATAATGAGGTTTTAGTGTATTTATAAAAATTGAAAATAATTTGGATTATAAAGTTAAAATGCAATCAATATATATATTTTTGTTTATATCGACTTTTGAAACAATTTGTAATTATAAAGAATTTGCTGGCTTTAATTTTAATATTATTAGAGTTGAAGATTGCAAAATGATTTAAAAATAAAATGTTATTTATAATTATTGTAATTTTTTGTGTATTACTCACATTGGCATATTATGACATATTATCTGCATTAGTTTATAACTGACAAAGTTGCTAAAACAAAAACAAAAAAGCTGCATAACCTGCATCACCATAAACTCCACATCTCTGAAGTTGCCATTGAAAACATGTCACTTAATCCATGTATAGTTTAGAAAGTGTCATCTCAAACATTCTATTTTTTCACATTTCTTTTATTTCCATTAGTAATTCATTGTAGATGTAATTATAAAATATGATATGGAAAAAAGGAAAAAATATGAGACTTAATCTCTTAAACTGAATTAAGTATCAAAAATATTAATAATAGTATTAATTATTCCTGTTCAAGTAAACATCATTTTCCTTATATGGCAAGGCTGTGATGAATTGAAATTGTCAAGGCCATCCAATAGGATGTTAAAATTTTCTTTGATCATTCAATTATAGTTTAGAAAACATGCAAAAATTTATTTAACTAGTTTCTTCTAATTCAAAAGTTATTTAATAATATTTTAAATTGCATATAAATGTTACTTTAATTAATATAAAATGGATTTGTACACTCAAAACAAAAGCTAATAAAATGAATGGGTGATTATGCATCTTCAGTTTTAATTTTGTTAGCAAAATGGCAGAAAGTAATGTTATGTGTAAACAAAATAATTAATTATATGATCAAGGTAGAGATATTGTTTTAAATGTATATTATTATTTTAATTGTCAAAATTCACTTTAAGTAGTGATGAAAAGAGGTAGAGTTTCTAACCTATTAGAATTAGATTTATTTGAGTCATAAATAATTCTTTTCTCATTGGAAAGGCCATAAATATATAATGATGATAACTCTCTGCTATTCACTATATTGTTGAATTGGCAGGAGCTCAGTAGTTTCAATGAACAATAGGGCAATGTCAGTGGTAACGCAACCTTCTGGTAGGGCCATCTGTGCCAGTTAGGTTTATGAGGAGAAATGAAGCAAAGAGTGACTCTATAAGCAATGTCTCATTCAGCAATGTGGAAAACACATAAGCAATGTCTCATTCAGTGGGCAGCTGCCCACTGAATGAGACATTGCTTATGTGTTTTCCACATTGAGCAGCTAATTTATAAAGACTTGGCCTTTGGTATATAAACCTGTCCACTTCTGTAGATAAAAAAAAAATCAAGAAATATTTTGAAAATTGGAACATTTTTATCCAATAACATGCAATGAACCTTAAACATGCTTCCATCAGGAAAATATATTTTACTTTTTACAATAGCAAATGTTTTTGGCCTTTTTCAAAGGCCTGCATCTGGCTTACATAAGGAACATAAACACTAATTGGGAATTCTCAGTTTGTGTTTACATTTCTTCTTTATAAAGCTTGATGCAGGCCTTTGAAGAAAGCCAAAAACATTTGCTATTGTGAATATTAAAGCACACCTTCCTGATTTAAGAGTGTTTAAGATTCATTGCATGTTATTGCATAAAAAAATAGTTGTGACATGTTCTTAGTTTAACACCAATTCAGATATTGCCTGAGTTAACAAGGTCTGCATTTGTAAGTTAGACAGAAACTTCCATTTGAAAAATCTACCAGTTTCTCGTGGCTACCACTGGCAAACACAAAACTGATCCAGATATGTCTACTGCATCATAAACACATTAAATACCTCACTCATTCACAATGGATAATACACACTAATCCAGTCAAAGTGTTTCAGCAGCAATGTAGCCATTGACCACAAAAGGCCAGAAAACAATGCCAATGGATAAAGTACACCCAGGAAATGAATGAATTCATCATATTTACTATGCTATCATTAAACTAGAAACAGATATGATTGCTGATATAGAGACTCAAATTCACACAAAAAATATTGTTACAGAACAGAAAGTTGTTGATCAGAAAAGAACAATTGTATACAATGACCTTATTCCAGAAACAATACCCAAACATATACGGCCGATTGCAGAGACAGAGTTTACATTAAACGACGTTTACACATTGGCTCTTACTTCGCTATTACTCCCCTGTTTTAGGAGTCGTTCGGCCAATCGGATTATTTCTTCGTGACGTCAGAAATGGTCGTCAGCTATATTCCGAAAGCTTAAGGCCGTCAAAATCATTGTTCGGCAATTAATGACAATCCTTTTCTATTTCGTTATTTAATTTCGCTGCCAATACGATTTAAAATATGAACAAATCCATATTTAGAAAATTTATACCGAATTCGAAATTCGTCTTCGGAATAGATTTTTAAGGAATTATTTCGACATCTTATTACTGTCGAAATGAATAATTTTAAATATTTTATTATTAATATTACATTTTTATATCTATAAACAGATTTCTGTAATTATTAAAATTGTCTCGTTTGTTTAACAGTACAACGACCCCGAAATGCATTAACGTTTTATAACCGACACGATACTCAAATTGTAAATAAATGCATCTGATTTAATTGTAGTTTTAAGTCTTCACCCATTTGAATATCGAAATTGGAACATTTAAAACAAATTTAAAGTATTTCATTTTGTTGTTTTTGTTCCGAGCAGTTAATTAATTAATGAGTAATTTTGTCGATTCGTACCGTTTACAACATTTATCAAAGAAACGATGTCTGTTTTTATCTAAACTTTTCCACAAACAAAGCTACCACTCGAATTGAAAAGCCCTCTAAACCTGCTGTCGAGTGAGTCTAGAAAATAGGTCAAATAACTTGTTTCTAATCGCTGTCTACAAGACAGCGATTAGAAACAAGTTATTTGACCTATTTTCTAGACTCACTCGACCATTTCTGATGTCACGAAGAAATAATCCGATTGGCCGAACGACTCCTAAAACAGGGGAGTAATAGCGAAGTAAGTAAGAGCCAATGTGTAAACGTCGTTTAATGTAAACTCTGTCTCTGCAATCGGCCAATAGCTTCTTAACAGATACCTCTTGCCTGAATTAGTTTGTTAAATCCAGGTTTTACTGTATTCATAAACAATGAGATACTTTCCTACAGTTAATTACATTCTAAACACACCACAGATCATAGATTATCTTTGCTCTTTGTTAAAAGTCATTGACTTAGTAAGAAATTTGTAGTCAGTGTGTAAGCAAATTAAGTAAAATTTTGACCAGTAATACATTTAATAAAGAAAATATGTGCAGAGGCATAGCCTCTAAAGAAAGGTTGTCTCTGCAATGGAAAATAGTTGTTCCTGGTGATTGGACATGGAAAGCAATAAAGATAGGACTAGTATCCATCTGTAATGTAATTTTTACTTTATTAAATTGCAATTCTGCCAGCCCTTTTTACAAAGCAATAATATATTTATTTATTTATTCAAGCATACTGGTACAACCATGATATGGGGAGAAAACATACAAAAAATCATACCAAGACCATATAACATATCCATTAATACAAAACAAATATATACAACTTATAACTAAAACACAATAGTAAATCAAAAATTAAATTTATTCTAAATCTAAAAGTGGGAGAATTATCCAAAAAATAAAAAAATAATTACCAGAAAGCAAGGCTATATTTTACCTAGAAAATGAAAAATAATCAATTTAGTCTCTTATTCACAAATTGGATAGTCTCTCAAATATCCAAAGCTAACCACTGGTTAAATAATGTGCAAACCAGCCCCCAGGGTTTTTATAACCCCATTTTTTAATAATGTTTTTCTGTAATAATAAAATTACGAATTTCTTATATTTAATAGCTGATTCAACATACTTCCGTTGAATCTATATTGAAAAGTTTCTTAGAATGAAAAAAAAACCCAATAAAAATTATAATTACATGTGTGATTACTCACATAGCATATAATTATAACTCAGTGTTAATTAATTATTTTTATCTAAATAGCTTACATATATTAATCCATGCAATGTCATACTCAGTAAAAATTATGTATCAACAGAATTAATGCAAATTTTCTAACTGAATGGAACATCAATTATTTTCAGTGGAGATTCATTTTTACAAAGTAAAGAAGTTATGAAATCTAACTTAGTTAAAAATATACACCCACAAACCTTTTATGGTGTGACATTAAATAAAAATAAAAAGTTCTCACAAACATTTTCGAACCGACATAAGGTTCTCCATCAGGTGAAATAACTGAAATCGTAAAAATTATTCGACGGAAAACATAAAAATTTGAAAGTCTTGATTATTGAATCTAATGATAATTCCTGCGGCTGTCGTCATCAACGGACATGCACATTCCTCGGAAGCAAAATTTTTGTATTTTTAGTGTTGTGATAAAGTTTGGTTATAACTTAATTATTTTTATTCTAATTGACAACTTCATTTTATCCCACTTCACCATATCTTATTTGCAAGAATATAAAATGACTTCTTAAAATTGTGTTAGAGAATCTTTTAAGCTACAAAATCATTCTTTAATTTTAATGTATCTCATTTTATATGGCCTAGGTTTAACTAATGTTACCTGTAATTAAGATAAAACATTGAACAAATAAAGTATCAAAGTAATTTTATATGCTTTTCCCAACAAAAATAAAATATAAATAATAAATTATTATAAAATAATAGGTGTAAAAATGACAAGTAGTCATAATTAACAAGATAGATTACACTTACAGTTTTTATTATTTGTAAAAAGATTCTTTCCTGAGACTATATTGAAAACAGTGTTTTTAAGTTGTTTTAATGACTCTCCAGCAATGAGAAAAATATTGTAGCATTAATATTACTTCTTAGATGAGTTACCTCACAAACAAAACATCTTTCTTTGTTTGTTGGGAAAATTTTACAATTTCTTTTTTTGTGAGTTCCTGTATGAATAGCTTTAATGAATGATAGTCATTTGTAGTGTATAAAAACAAGCTAANTTATTTTAGGAAAAGATGTTAGGCATAATAAAAATTTTATTTTTTGGTTTTCATGTAGGAAAATTTGGTAGAAGGCAAACATCACAAATTAGCAAGAAGTATTAGAAGTGGATTAAGTGATAAAGATTTGAAACCAAATGCTGCAGTAAGAGATCAGCTTAATGTAAGTAATAAATAGTGCAATAATTTTTTAAGCAGTAATTTTGAGTTTGATATTGTGATATATTAATAGTAACAGTGAAAAAACTTTGGCATATTAATGGAATTAAATCCTGTTTTTAGACATTAATAAGCATTAATTAATGTCTGGAAACAAGAGCATTAATTTTTTTTTAGATTCTTTAAATTATCTTTGATTTGTTGTCCTTTTTATATATTTTGGTATGAATTTATTTTATATCTTACTTCTTTTTTTGTACTATGAAAACATTATATTGATAGTAATTTGTAACTTGTTAAAATATTTTTTTTCTTTGGTAGAAATAATGCAATTTGAATTGTAAAAGCCTTACTGTCCTTAAATTTTAATATTTTATTGTTAATTGTCTACTTGGACTTTACTTATTAATAGGACTTTATACTGGTGTCTAAAGATCGGCACAGTACTGAGAGTTAGTTCAGGAAAGAACAAAATTTCTTTATTATATCACCTGTAGTAATAATTTCTGTTATATGTGTTTTGGGCTAGCATGTCTCTCATCAGCAGTATTACCACTTAACACTAAAAGTAACAACAACAAACAGATAAGTTACTGTATAATTTAAAAATTTTTCCTTTAACAATAAATTACAATTTTAAAACTTACTGTAAATACATATTCCAATCCAGGATATAAATGGATCTTTCACATTTTTTACAATTAATCATTTCACTATATAAATTAAAATCTTATTAAAAACAGAAATTATTACTACAGGTGATATAATAAAGAAATTTTGTTCTTTCCTGAACTAACTCTCAGTACTGTGCCGATCTTTAGACACCAGTCCTATTAATAAGTAAAGTCCAAGTAGACAATTAACAATAAAATAATGCAATCTGAACTTCATCACATCTTTGAAAACCTGTTATCTAATCATTAATATATTAATAACATCATTTACATTATAATATTTAAAAAATGCATACTAAATATTTTAGATGTTGGTCTCATAAATCTTTAAAAATCAAACAACGAATTATATTGCCATATTATTTTATCATTAGAACTAGGAACATCTAGCACTAAAAATCATATAAGTTATAACCTATAACTCATATGACTTTTAGAACTATTTATATGATTTTTAGTGCCTAGATACTGTAGCCTTATTTATTATTTATAATAATAATAATAATAAAATTTAAAATACTATTTATTTAGTGACTTGGTTAATTATATTTTTGTTCCTCAGAAGATTCAAAATGTTTCTTAATGTCTTATGACTAGTGGGTCCAGTTTGTCTTTCTCAAAAGAAAATCTAGAAATGAAGATAGATGAAGCATGCTAGCATATCATCATTTTTAAAAAATTTTTTTAGTAGAAATGTTAGATCTATAAAACTATCTTTAAAACATTTGAAAGGGATGCTTTCTATGTGCTATGTTAAGTTAGGAAACATTATTTCTTTAATAATTTAACATGAATTTTACTTTTGAGAAATTGTTGGAATTTGAATCATTTTAACTTATGTCAAACTTTATTAAATGTTTGTTAACTGAAAGGTTTTACTAACAAGGGAACTTACAAGCTTTAACATGAGAAATTATTGTTTAAACTTTTCAGTGTGCATTATCTACCAAGTTCTATAAATTAATTGCAACGAATAGTTGTAAGCAAGTGAGTAAGACAGTAGATTGAAAAGCTTGATGATGTGGTTTGATTCTGCTTTTTCCAACTTTTTACCCACAATTCTTTCTGATGTGTGCAATCCAATCAATTATTAGAAAATATATTTGGCTCAAAAATATCAGTCTTTAATTATCAAAAATTATTTGCATATTTTTAAATCAACATTTATAAGAAAAGTGCTGATTCAATAAAAAAAAATTATTTTAAAATTCTTCAAGGAATTTCATTTTTACTCAATATTATATACTGGTCAATACTTTCCTGCAGTTTTAAGGTTTTGTTTGTAAGAACTGCATGAAAATTGAGTAGTTATTTGCTAGTTTTATATAAAGTGCAGATAAATTTATGTAATTGTTGCTTCTGTAGCTTCTGTTCTATCATTTTCATTATTTCAATTTAGCATAAATTTATTTTTATTACAAATTTATCACAGGAACTTTTCAGGCAAATGGTAAAAAAAAAATATATTAATTTATATGCCTCTGTGTCCTTATTATACAGTTTAGTATGTAAAATGTCTACTAGGACTTAATTTATTAATAGGACTTATTATACCGGTGACCTGGTTGTGCAAATTTAAGGAAAACTAATAAAAAAAAAAACACGGTCTTTATTTTTCACCTATACACATTTTACAAGATATACAGTAGAGCATCGATTTTCCGAATCAATTGGGGATTGGGGTTGTTCGTATAACTGATATTTCAGATAACCGATTTATGTACGAAAAAATAGTTTAACATATCCGATGTTGAAATTTTTCTCCGTTGCATGTCGCTTTGCGTTGAATTTTCATCGATGTTAAGCCTAACAAAGACTATTGTATTGTTAAAAATTATTTTTTTATTTTGTACAAACAAAATAAATACAGTAGAACCTCGATTATCCGGACCTCTATTATCTAGATTTTCGATTATCCGGATTGCTCAAAATAAACAAAAATTTTACAAATTTGCTGATTTGCACTTGTCAAATTACGACACTGTTTATGTACGTGTTGGAATGCATAACATTTTTTGTTTCAACAACGTCTCACCCAGCACAGTGGTCTTAAATATATTTTGCATCGTAATAAAAATATAACTTGACATACGTATTTATAAATAATTTATATTCAAATTACATCATTTTTATGACCAAGGGCAGTGTAAGGCATAGGCAACGTGAGCCACCGCCTATGTCTCACGGTCTGAAGGGCCTCGTGCCTCGAAGGTTTATGCATTACTTAAAAGCCGAAAACGCGACAAAAAAATTTTACTCGTCATAAAACGATAAATAGTTTGTCAAATTTTTATTCATAAAAATGCAGTTTCAATTGCCTTTTATTTTATAAAATCCGTCTTCTTGAGCAACCAGAGGGCCTTTTAAACAATAGGTAGTCTGTTAGCGTTGGTCAGTTGTAGTCCAAATTCAATACGAACGTTTGTTTCTTGAAAATTTGATCACGATTTAAATACAGTATTTATTTTTAATATTACTGATATGTCATCGAAAAGAAAACGTGTTGTATTATCATTAAAAGACAAATTAAAGTATTTGTTTCGATTATTCGGATTTTTCCTTATCCGGACTACCGTTATCCCCAATTAGTCCGGATAATGGAGGTTCTACTGTATATTGAAAAATATAAAAACAATAAAAAATTATACTTCAGATGTTAATTTAGTATCAAAAACGTAAAATATTTGAGTAGCCGAAGACATAGCCAAAGATTGAAGCACCACAGCACTGGCGAAAATTTAAATTTGCCGACTGGAATTCTTTTGGATGATTGACTTTCGGAAAATCGACGCTCTACTGTAATTGTGTTTCGAGATTTTTTGTTCAAGTATAGTAGGAATACAATGCATATATTTGGAAATATGATTGGATTTATCCTGTTATTAATTGTAAATATCGATGTACTTGATATTCATGATACTAAATTGTTGGCTGTACCTGCTGATGAGGGACTGACAAGTCCGAAACACAATTATATCGTGTTAAACGTGTACAGGTGAGAAATAAAGACTGTGTTTTTTCTGATTTGGTTCCTTAAATTTGCAGAACCAGATCACTGGTATAATAAGTCCTATTAATAAATTAAGTCCTAGTAGACATTTTACATTCTAAACGGTAAAAAATAGACTTTATTTGTTACAGAATATGTATTTCAGGTGTTACATCCCTCATCAGTTCTCATGAAGGGTCTGCATATTCTGTAACAGATAAACTCTATTTTTTATCATTTACGTGAAAAGTTCCTGTGTGATAAGTTTGTTATGTAATCTAAGATTTTATTGACAAATCTTTCATATCTATTCAATTAACAAAATTTTATTATATATTTAAATAATAATGACCATACAAACAATTTTGGGTTACTTTAAATCTTTTATCCTTTTTTAAAAATTCAGCCAGAGACAGATGGTAAACAACTTGAAAGATAAATACAGTTCTTCGTTAAAATTACCCACAATATGGCATTAAAAACACATACTTAATACACTTACTACATGACTTAAGAATTTTATTATTTTTAATAGTCTAATATTATTTTGTGTTTTTTTTTTTGTCTAGTAATTATATTCGTATATTTTATGATTAGTACATTGTTATTTTTTATATTAAAATAATTTAATTTTTTTAAGCTTAGGTCAGTATTTTAAGAATGGAAATCAAATAGGAATATTAATAAAACAATAAGGAGGCAAAATGGAAATTTTTATTAAAATCATTTTATCTCAGATTACTAAAATTAATATATTATTGTTAAATACTACAAAAAAATATGGCATTAAATAAATAAAAATATTTACCTTTGAAGAAAATTGTGTATTAATCTGAATAGTTTCTTCCAAACTTTTATTAATTTCATTTTTTAAATATTTTCGAATATTTTACTTATTTGTTACATATAAATGAATCTGATTATTATTAGTATACTGTTAACATGTTTTGCATATGAATATTTAAAGTATAACAAAGGAATTCTTTTCATAGGGTATAGTAACTTATCCTCCTACAAAAGTTCTTACATCTGAGGAACAAGATCTAGTGTGGAAATTCAGATTTTATTTGACTAGTCAGAAAAAGGTAATTTTTCTGGAATAAATTAACTGTAAAATTTTATTAGAGGTAAATGAATGGAATGTATATATAAATTATTGTTATTTATGTTTTTTAATAATTGATTTATACTTAAAATAATATAAAGAAGAAATTTAAAATACATATATCATTATTATATTTTGACAAGTACATAGAAAAAATTTATAGAAAATATCTTAGGCTGTAGCTAACAGTTATAATTTTTAATTACACTACACATTCTATAATTTGAAAGTGTGTGGAATGCTGTTAAACATTCTAGAATCTTTTTTTTGCATTTGATTTTCTGCTTCTTTCAAAATGGCAATGAAAGATGCTGTAAGAGTAAAAATGTACAACTTTTAATGCATTAATAAAACACTAGGAAAAGAGTTTACCATAAACCATTTTGCAAATGAAATAATTTCAGAATGGATTATATATTACATTTCCCAATTTTTGGAAATTGTCTTATCACTGTAGAGAAGAAAGGGGTCTGATCGACAAATGAAAATGCTAAGGAAAGCCAAGTTGGAAGGGTTAAAGTGGACCTTTGAAGATAACAATGTTTCAATTTGATTGTAGCCCTGAGACTGAAAATTTTACATAGTTGGCTCCATGAAGCTTTAAAAACAAAAACACATTAAATATTGAAAGAAGCAGATAAATCCAAAGTGAATGGTCACACAAAGATCACTGGCAAAGCCAAAGTGCAAAAGGTTATTGAAAAAGTTATCTGAAAAGGTCTTCATTTTGGATAATGAATCTCATTTCACCTTCTTGTACTTGACAGTCAACAGTAATAATGGATTTTATACCAGGGATATCTCTACACCTGCTGATGTAAAACTTTCCAAGAGAAAGAAATTTGAGGGCAAAGTTTTGGTTTGCATTGCAGTGGAACTGAAAAGATTAAGTCAAATCACAAAATCAATGCTCAGCAATAAATGAATGTATATTGTGTCAATGGATGACTTCTGATTGCTGGTTAATAAGTAAAGAACATGTAACTCGATAACCTAAAAAACTAGGATGAAAATCAAATTATCAACATAAAAATATAATTAAATTTACAATTAATTAATAGAAAATAAATTCCAGGATGCAAATTAAACTACCTTAATAAACAAACTCTATTAAAGATTAAAAATGTAATGTAAGTCACAAGATTGCAACTATCCTGTGGCCCCATGTATACATAAAATTTATAAATAAGATTTTTACATATGATTTGTTACATTAAATGAATATCACTTGCAATATTATTTCTTTATACATCAGTAAATGAAGCTAATTCACAAACATCTAAATATATTCATATTATATGAAATCATTTAAAAGGAAATGCTTCTTATACAAGAAATAGAGAGATTTAAAAGTTGAGACTTATTTGATTTTTTAATAAAGATTCATACTGTTTAAATAGTTTAAAATCTATACTTATTTATAATGAAAAGTGAGAGACATTGGAAAACAAATTTTTAATAAAACTTTTATTGTTCAATTCTATTTTGTAATCTAAAATATTTTTTATTAGTTTATTTTATTGAGGTTGAGGCTTTTTTGTCTTCTAAAATTATTTCAGGTAAAATGATTTTGTATATCTTGCCTTCATTTTCTGTAGATTAAGCATCTTCATTTTTAATAATATTTTTTAGATTGTCACTGTAATATGTTAGTTCAGTTATTCAAAAAAAAATTTTTTTTTCAATTTTTAATTGAAAATAAATTTGTGATAAAATATTGGTTTGTTTGGAAAGTGCATAATGATTTTTAAAAGAAATCTTTTATTTCTTTTAAAAAGCATTATGCACTTTCCAAACAAACCAATATTTTATCACAAATTTATTTTTAAAGAAACTGTTTTAAAACTGAAAATATAATTTTATTCCATTACATATGTGCCATTGTTTTTAATGACATGTTGCCATCTATGGGGGAGCTTCATGGTTCCCTCTTCATAGAACTTTCCAGTTTTTCCCACAAAAAACTGATCCACGTGGTTTTTGCAAGCTTCCAAAATGTCAAAGTTTTTATCATGAAGGAAATTTTGCAGAGAACGGAACAAATGGTAGTCCAATGGGGCAAGGTCGGGTGAGGTAAAACATCTCAACTTAGTTCCAATAATTTTTAGTGTGTTTGTAAAGACGTGTGTGGTCTGGCATTATCTTGGTGAAAAACAATGCCTTTTCTATTGGCCAAGTTCTGGGCATTTTTCTTTAATTGCCATGTTCAGTTTATCCAATTAGGAACAATACTTATTAGAATCAATTGTTTGATTCTGTGGAAGCAGTTCGTAGTACAGGACTCCTTTCCAATCCCACCAGACTGTGAGCATGACCTTAGGATGAAGACTGGCCTTTTGAGTTTTTAATGGTGGTTCATTTTTCTTACCCCATGATCATTTTCGGCTAATGTTGTTATAAACGATTCACTTTTCATCACCTGTCACTAAACACTTCAGAAAAGAGTCATTTTCATTTCGTCTTTCAAGAGAATCACAAATGGAGATGCAATCCAATAAGTTTTTTCCATTAAGTCATGAGGTATCCAAATGTCATAATGATTTACATATCCGAGCTTCTTTAGATGTTGAAATATGGTACTATTTGATGACTTCCCTATGTGCAATTTCTTGAATTGTATAATGAGGGTTTTCATCCAATAATGCTTTGATCTGGTCCTCTTCAATAACGGGAGGTCTTCCTGAGTGTGGAGCATCTTCAAGGCTGAAATTACCTGCTTTAAATTTTGCAAACCACTTTCGAATAGTTGATTCTGCTACAGCACTCCCACCATAAACATCACATATCTTTTTTGCAGTTTGTACAGCGTTTTTGCCTTTACGATTAAAAAAAAGAAACAAGTGTCAATAATGCATGTTGTTTGCATCCATTTTTGCAATGAGACAAATTAAATGATATTTGAATAATCTTAACAGTTTTTTTTTTTTGTAACAGACATGTCTCAAGGTCATTTATCATAATATTCATTGGTTTGTACAATTCTAATCATTTTCACATCAGTGTTTCAACTGTTGGCTATCAAAAATCACTACGAACTTTTCGAACAACCCAATATATCTTTAAAGTCTTTAATCTCTTTCAACTAATTATTAATATATTTAATTTAACTAATCAAAATCAAGCATTAATGATTTTAATAAATAAATAAATAATAAACTTACTGGATAATGTATAACTAAAAACACAACACCTTATTAATCCAGCAATATTTAATAAGATAATAATAACGTTTTCGACTGTTTTAAACAGCCTTCATCAGTTAAACTATTTCAAACTAAAAGAATGCTAAAAATAGAATACAAGTTTTTAAAAACTCAAATTTCAACGTAAAACGCAGTCGTATAATAAAAACGTACAAAAAATGCGCATACGATTCTTATCGGAATAAAAATAAAATAAAAATACACATAATTGAATTTTTTGCCGCAATAATGCCTATTATAAATTACCATTATGTGCTATGGTAAAATGATTTCCATGCGGTGGATAAACAATCCGCATCCCTGTGGTTAATACAGCCTGTGTTAATGTGGGCTTTGTATATTTCCAACTTCTCAAGATACTTCAGCGCCTGTTTGTTATCTTGAGAAGTTGGAAATATACAAAGCCCACATTAACACGGGCTATATTAACCACAGGGATGCGGATTGTTTATCCACCGCATGGAAATCATTTTACCATAGCGCATAATGGTAATCTTATAATAGGCATTATTGCGGCAAAAAATTCGATTATGTGTATTTTTATTTTATTTTTATTCCGATAAGAATCGTATGCGCATTTTTTGTACGTTTTTATTATACAACTGCATTTTACGTTGGAATTTGAGTTTTTAAAAGCTTGTATTCTATTTTTAGCATTCCTTTAGTTTGAAATAGTTTAACTGATGAAGGCTGTTTAAAACAGTCGAAAACGTTATTATCATCTTATTAAATATTGCTGGATTAATAAGGTGTTGTGTTTTTAGTGATTTTAATAAATGTGTAATTATTTACAGGCTTTGACAAAATTCTTGAAATGTGTCAATTGGAATTTAGCTGGAGAAGCTAGACAAGCTTTGGAATTATTAAGTTGTTGGCAAGCTATGGATGTAGAAGATGCACTTGAATTATTTTCCTCTCAGTTTACTCATCCAGCTGTTCGTCGATATGCGGTTACACGTCTTCAACAGGCTCCTGACGAGGTATAGTACTTTAATGTTAAAAAAATTATTTTTAATTTAAGATGTATAAAAGATTTATGTTGTAATTTGAAATAAACTTTAATTTTTTTGCTGTTTTTATCAATTGAATAAAATTTCATATCACTTATGTATTAAATAAAATATATACAATTTCCATCTGATTAGAATTGAAAATTAATAACAAAAATTTTTGTTATTAATAAACTGCTAATTGACACCAATAAATAGATTTTTGATCAAACTCTTAGTTATTGTGATGTACATTGATACTAAACTGCAGGATGAAATATATTTTAAAATATTACAAATTAAAGAATTAAATTTTATTATCTTAAATTTTAGCTACTTGAATAAATTAAAAATAACATGATAAAATAATAAGTATTTTAATAAAGCAAATATTAGATTTTTTAATATAACAGTAAATAGTTTTTAAGATGAACAAAGTTATTTAATAAAATCATTGAATATTAACTGTTGTAATTGCTTTTTGTATTATTACATATTTTTTGTGTGTGTTAATGATTAAACTTAATTTTGCTTTTATGGCATATCTAAATTTTTCTCTAGGATTTGTTACTTTATTTACTACAACTTGTACAAGCTTTAAAATATGAAAATTTTGATGAAATCAAAGCTGGTCTTGATGTGAGGCGAGAATCTACTGCAACAATACAACCAATAGACATATCTTCGTCAATAACTGTTACTGATAAAGATAGGTAATAGTAATTTATTTAAACAATTAGAAAAACATTTTTTATAGTCATAATAAGAATCTTATTTTATTATAAAATTTTATAGTAATATAGAAATTTAAGGAGATATATACTATGTACCATTTAAATAAATTCTCTAAAATTTGACTTAAAATTATATCAAAAATATTTTTTAATACATTAAAAAATTTATTAAACTCTTAAATGCATTTGGATTATTTTAAATTACATAATAGAAATTTTAAACTTATCAATAGATTTTAATCTATAAATATTAAATTACTTTAATCATTATTTTAATATTACTTTTTATCAATATAATTCTACAGATAATAATCTGTAGAAAATTTTGTGATGATGTAAAAAATATAGAAAAATATAATTAGATATACATTTTTAATTTGATTGCTTTCCTAAACTAATTCGAAAATAAAACCTTTTATATCTTTATAATAGATTGCATATGTTATGCCAAATGTGAGAATCTTTCATTTCATGAAATAAGCAAAAATTTGCAAAATTGGCAAATCAACTGCTGATTTTATGAATTAGGAATATTTTACAAAAGTGACTAATTTTGAATTGCCCATTTTATGAAATTGCAGGGTCTGTATAGATCTGGAAAGTCAGGAAATAAGATTTTTAGCAAGAAAAAATAGAGAATGGCATCAAATATCAGGGAAAGTCAAGGAATCCACAAATTCCACAAAATCTGTCTGTTGCACTTGCTCCTTTTAGACCTGAATATGTCTTTAAATTAGTGATGTAACGAATATTTGGTTACTGTTTGGTATTCAGCCTATTTTTCGCTATTCGGCCGAATACCGAATATTTAATCACTATTTGGCCGAATACTGAATACCTAAAAACAGGAGTAAGAAATAACAAAAACACATTAAATTAATCATTTTGGTATTTAGATTTAATGTTATCGGGTTAGTGTTGTTTGTTTATATTTATTTATAACTTATAACATGCACAAAATAAAAAGAAAATAATATTAGTCACATGTATTCAGAATTTATAATTACAAAGATCAGCACATGTTCACACCTATTCTCCAACGAATAGGTGTGTACATATTGTGTCGTGTCATGTACGTGTGTGTACGTCACACATCTGAGGGTCTGACCCTGACTATCTTTCTTTTCAAGTGCTCATCTTTGCTCTTCCCTTTCTGTTTCCTCTATTGCTCTAGTCCATGTATGCCTATGCATACATCATAATATGCGCTCACGATACATTCGATTCATCACTTTTCCATCGTAGATTTCCCATTTTACAATTACGTGACTCATAGCCTGATGATAACAGAGAAAAGAGATAGATAGGACATCGGTATAAGTCATAGTTATGATTTCACAGATTTGAGACAGCTTGGTAGCCTGAATGGCCCCAGGCTTTTGTCCATGTACGCTAAGTGACTTTAATTACAAGCATTTAGCTTTCCGAAGTCTATGACAACAATTGTTTGGCATTGATGGTCGCGAATTTCGCGCCAATAAGCTGCCTTGACTTGTTCAATTATGTTATCAACTCAATTTCATATTTATTTTCACATTTTCACTTCGCAGTCCTTCTCTCTTCTTTTTCTGTTATTTACACGTGTAGGTCATTTCATTGTTATCCACATCTGATATCATCACTTATCACATACTGCCATGACGCTCTTGTCTGTCCAGTACAACTGTCAAGAATTAACGCGATTGGCGAAGTGTAGTGACAGTGGGCAATTAGAGAGCAGAGTCCTTGCCATAATGCGGTTTGCGTGCCAATTTTCGTATGTGTGTTAATCAAGCTGAATAGTTTGGCCGTATATTTGGCCATTTGGTCATGCTTTTGGCAATAGTATATTCGGCCTCAGGCTGAATACCGAATATTCGGCCTGAGGCCGAATATACTATTCGTTGCAACACTACTTTAAATTCAGTTCAGTATGGGGTCTACAAAAACTGGAGTGACCAAAAGAATGACGAGACTTATTGCACTTATATCTTGTTAAACTATAAATGATAATCTAATGGTTAAAATTTTGTTGGATAGAGAGTTTATGTTCATATTTAAATTGGTAGGTAGTGGTGGTCTGTAGCTGTGAGAGGGGTTTGCAGATACATGTGAACACTGAAAATAGTGACACTGCATGGTGCTTGCACAGTGTCTGTATGACTTTGGATTGCAAAGAGATATGATATTGAAATTGGTGTTGGTTTGTACAGAATGATAGGATCTACAATATTATTTAGCAATAATAACTGATAAAATTAGAATTTGTAAAGTTATAAGCTGATAAGTGTGCAAGTTGAAGAAAATTTTCATAATGTCAAAGAAATTGCAAAGGAAATATGAACAGAAATGTGAGAAATGTCTGTCATTGGAAAGAAATATTTAAAATGAATCAGAAAAGCCCAAATGACTAATGCTGAACAATGCAGATTGTATAGAGAGTGTAAGAAAATCAAGCGTGCCAACTCTGACGCAAAAAGTTTCCAAATATATAAATATACAGTGTATATATATACATATATATACAGTGTAATTACAGTATATATATACAGTATAAATACAGTGTATATATATATATATGTATATATATATATATATATATATATATACACATATACATATATATATATATACACTGTATTTATTGTAAAATACAATAAATACAGAGTATATACAGTAGAGCGTCGATTTTCCGAAAGTCAATCATCCGAAACGTCAATCATCCGAAAGATTTCCAGTCGGCAAATTTAAATTTTCGCCAGTGCTGTGGAGCTTCAATCTTTGGCTATGTCTTGGGCTACTCAAATATTTTACGTTTTTGATACTAAATTAACATCTGAAGTATAATTTTTTATTGTTTTTATATTTTTCAATATATTTATTTTGTTNCAATTAGATGGGAAAGTTGACACATAGGTGTCAAAAATGCACCGTTATTGTTAACAAAAGTATAAAAATATTAGACTTGGAATAGTAGAAATTGAATTAAAATAAATAAATAATAAGAAATAAATGATTGAGTAAATAAATAAATACATTATAAGTATTTATGAATTAAAAAAAAATTATACATGAGAATCGAACCCGAGAACTCAAGCTTATGAATCAGACTTGTTACCACTCTGCCACAGGACACTCGAATAGAAGTACGTATAATTTATATATAAAGTGCTAACAAAACTTTAAGTTCGATTTTCTCAATTATATTTGAGTATTGCACTTTAGTATTTTACAGGTAGTACACTCACATCGTGTACCTCTACACCAAAGATCATCAAAATCCATTACCCCAAAGCCGTAGGCTCTCCTTGTTAGAAAAATATACATCTATAATATTTATATCAGTATGAATATGAATATATATATATATATATATATATGCATATATTTTTTATTTCAAATAAAATAAATTTGCTTATTTTATTATCTTCCCTTTGTTATAGAAGAGCTCAAATTGAATATTTTCATTTATAGATGGCAGAAAAATAGCAATATTTTATCTTTTGTAGCAGTTATGTGTTTTAAATTTTTATTATTATAATAAAATATTTAAATCATAAAAATTATTAAGTTATCTAATTTATTTCTTTATTTTTATTTTATCCCTGCATATATTGAAAACATTTGTATTCTATGTTGTTAAAATTTTTAAGTTTTTTCCATATGATCAAATGATGTAGTCTTTAAATAAATATTGTTAAAAGTATTTTATTAAACCAAATTAATATTTTTATTATATTTTAAAAATAATTTAAGTGGGTTTAGTTATATTACAACAATGTACAGTACAATAAGTATCTAAACAATATACAATATATTATGATAAATCTTCATTAACAATAAGTATCAACGAATTCTTTAATTTATTTATCAGTGTGTTGCATAAGTTTATTAAATAAATTAAACTGAAACCTTTTTCAAACATTATATTATCTGAATTTTTCTGTTCTGTATAAAATTTAACTTGTAATTTTAGACATTTTTTATAGTTGAAATGATCAAACAAAAAGAAAACAGAGTGATTTATTTTTAATGACTAATATCAATAGTAAACCATTTTTATATTATGAAATAAATAATAATAATAACTTATAACTAACATAATTTATAATATAATTAAGTAGATATAAAATTAAAACAAATTTTTTCTTTGTTTTATGAACTTATTTGGAATTGATTTGAATTTGAAATGTTTTGAGAAATTTCAATCAATTCATTATAATCAAATTTCATATTCAGTTATAATAACTTTTTAAATTTTTAATAGAATGAGTTAATGTTTTAATTGATTCTATTAATTAAAAATTAAAAAAGAACAGAATATTGTCACATGAAAATTTCTACTTTATTTTCCAAGATTTGATGTAATTTTATTACTTAATTTATCTGATGTAACAATGCTACATTAGCTCTCACTGACTGACTTACTCACTTACTGATATGAAGCATTTGAGTAGACATACTTTTTATAGGAAAACAAATTTGTACGATCAAAAGGGGACATCACGTATGTTATCAAAAAAGTTGGAAATATTGAAAAAGTATCCTATGACATATCAGTTTGACTCAATGCCCCATAGAATATTAAGCATTCAAACTGTTGAATAGCGTGCCAATTTTCGTATGTGTGTTAATCAAGCTGAATAGTTTGGCCGTATATTCGGCCATTTGGTCATGCTTTTGGCAATAGTATATTCGGCCTCAGGCTGAATACCGAATATTCGGCCTGAGGCCGAATATACTATTCGTTGCAACACTACTTTAAATTCAGTTCAGTATGGGGTCTACAAAAACTGGAGTGACCAAAAGAATGACGAGACTTATTGCACTTATATCTTGTTAAACTATAAATGATAATCTAATGGTTAAAATTTTGTTGGATAGAGAGTTTATGTTCATATTTAAATTGGTAGGTAGTGGTGGTCTGTAGCTGTGAGAGGGGTTTGCAGATACATGTGAACACTGAAAATAGTGACACTGCATGGTGCTTGCACAGTGTCTGTATGACTTTGGATTGCAAAGAGATATGATATTGAAATTGGTGTTGGTTTGTACAGAATGATAGGATCTACAATATTATTTAGCAATAATAACTGATAAAATTAGAATTTGTAAAGTTATAAGCTGATAAGTGTGCAAGTTGAAGAAAATTTTCATAATGTCAAAGAAATTGCAAAGGAAATATGAACAGAAATGTGAGAAATGTCTGTCATTGGAAAGAAATATTTAAAATGAATCAGAAAAGCCCAAATGACTAATGCTGAACAATGCAGATTGTATAGAGAGTGTAAGAAAATCAAGCGTGCCAACTCTGACGCAAAAAGTTTCCAAATATATAAATATACAGTGTATATATATACATATATATACAGTGTAATTACAGTATATATATACAGTATAAATACAGTGTATATATATATATATGTATATATATATATATATATATATATATACACATATACATATATATATATATACACACNTAATCGTATTCAGTAAATTTTGAAAGTTGTGTAAAAAATTTATACTTTATCAAATACTGAAATATTAAAATATTTAGGAAGTTTTATTATCTTTATACATAAAATACCAGTTGAGCTAAAGTTACTTAACACACTTATAAAATCAAACTGAGTTGGGCAGGAGAAATTTTGCCATGCTAGAAACATGTTATATCTAGAAATAATCATCGTTATGAGTATAGCTGTTGTGAGGACTACATGGTGGTAATCATTGCCTGATATCAGCAGACATTTAATAAATAGTTAACTCTCAGGCAAAGAATTGATTGACAGGGATGACATGAGATGAGAAAAATCAATATATGAATCTGTTTATAGATACTGAGACAGTTGGAGCTCAGATGCAGAAATCTGTTATGAAAGATTGGAGTCTTACAAGTTCTTTCATGAGGTCTTCCAGGTATGCAATTAACTTGAAAGTTCAGTCCTTTTTTTTATCTTAATTGTCTCATTTTTGAAGATCACTGCAAGAAATATCCAGAAGTTGATGACTGCATTATGGCAAGGATGGTTTTCTTTATTGTCCAATTGCCTGGGCAGCATTGAGTAATTGGATATGGAGATAAACAGATGGTGAGTTTTCCTGTGCTCTTTGGTTCACAATGGCTGACAGCAGACAATATTCTGAGTGTCATGATTTTCAATGAGAACAAGAATTTAGTGGGATAGACAAGGAAGAGTGTCTTTGGGCATGGCAGATCAACTGGAAAAGTCCTAAGAGAGAACTCTGCACATGTAGGGAAATACCAGGTGGTTATAAAATAACCACCTGCACATGTAGGGAAATACCAGGTGGTTATAAAATAAGTCTCTCTATTTAGAACTGTTGGTAGCTTGAAGAAATAACCCAAATGAAACCAAAATTGGTACACTTACTATTTAAGGGGGAAGAAGAATGGAACAAGAAAAAAAAATAGTTAAAAAAATTGCTGATAGACAACACTATTGATCCTGTCACTTCAATTGCTGTTGTAATCATCATCACAAAGCAAAACCAGAAGAATGGTAACAAAATTAAAGGAGATTGGATCATTTACTGTAATAGCAGAAGACAATGCCAGTGCAATTGTTGAGTCATCAATGATTCCAGAAGCCAGTCTTAGTGCATGTGCACTTGCTTGAAACTTGGATATTTTATATTCTATGCCAGACATGGGCGAATGCGACTCTTGCTGAAAGTGTTAATTTCTGATTTTTATTATTATTTTTACAATTTTATTTCCACAATTTTGTGAAAATATGTTTATTAAAAAAATTCAATATTTGTTTTATAGTGTATTTATATTATATAATAAAATCACAGTACAGAATAAAAAAGTACAGTACAGAACTGCGGCTTCCATGCATTTTGCAAAACCTACATTTTGGCTCCCACTGAACTCTTGCTTGCCCACCTCTGTTCTGTGCCATCAGTTTTGCACCTTAGTTCTTTCTTCTGTATTAAACATTAAATTTCAAACTTTACAGCACCCTCTAGTGGTAACTTTTTAAACTATTTTTTCTTGTTCCATTCTTCTTCCCCTTTAAATAGTAAGTGTATCAATTTTGGTTTAATTTGTGGTTATTTGTTCAAGCTACTGACAACTTCAAATAGAGATACTTACTTTATAAGTATATAGTATTTCCACAAGGAGTCTTTAGAAGAAGTGATGAGACCTTCATGAACACTTATGCATCAGAGTGAAAGATAGAGAAAATACTGAAGGAACTTTTGAAAAAACTTTGGAAGAAACTTGCCAAAAGGAATCTCAAAAAGGGCTGAAAAGGAACCTGAATGAAAAGAACAAGGAACAGGAATTTTGTATCCTTGAAACATGGGTTTTGATCTGTTTGGCCCTTTGATTGCTTATCTTGATTGATCTTGATTCCTCATCCATGCTTTCCGATTGGTCTTGTACCTGTTTTCAGGGGAAATTTGAGACCAACTTTGGCTCTGGGAGAGATCAATGTTGATGTTTAATTTGACTTGGAATTCTGATTCCATGGCTGGTCTTAGAACTTACATTGTTTATCAGTTCCTGTCATAGTGTAAGTTTAAACAATAATATTTTATAACTTTTTCAGCTTTTTCTAATTTAACAATTTTTTAGAGTAAGTTTTGATGAAGGTTTGGTGAAGGACCCTGTTCAGAGGAACACACTGGCAGCCACCATCCTGAATTTATCTCAAATGTTTAATTTTTAAATGTGAACAGGATCATGTGATACACAAAATGAGGAAAGAGTTTTGAGAGAAATGCAATAGTGCATTTGTTATCCACCTAACTTTAATTTGTGAAAAGCTATGAAGAAATAAATTTTATAAGTTTCTCCTTTACCAAGTGTGTTAAACAAGGATATCTATGGGGATATTGATTAAAATCATTTATAATGTCATATGATCTGCTCTCCTCAAACATCAAGATGATCTAAATATATTCCTCATATTTTAGAATCATCTCAGCATTGTTTAACAAGTGCACCATTGCATTTTCATCAAAATTCTAGCCTCATTTCACGTGTCACATGACTCCATTCTCATTTAAACATTTTGAGATAAATTCAAGATAGTAGCTATTCAGTTGACAGTAATAAAAATGATTACCCCTAGACAACATGTTTCTATCATGCCAAAACTTTCCATGCCCAAATCAGTTTGATTTATAAGGGTGTTAAGTGACTTGACTCATCCTATAAACTAAAAGATTACATAGATATTATTTTAAAATAAAATATTCACTTAAACATCGTTTTGTTTTAGCATTTTTCATGCATCTGAAGTTTTTACTTTTGTAATTGTATTGTTATTTTATTTAATCTATTTTTATTTGATTATTACAGGTATTTATTGGTTGAATATGATGATCAAGATAATACAACTAAAGACCCAAGAGTCACTGAAATGTACATAACTGTTATGAAAAGATTTAGTCAAACTCTTCTTAAGGTATGGATTAAGAATATGTCATCTAATTTAATTGAATATTTTTCCTTGATCTGTATATTGATATTATTAAGATCCATGGTCCTATTTTGAAAATAGATAAAATTGGATTAAAATAATTAAACATTTTAAAATTGCTAGCTGAAGTTTAGTTTTAAATATAGTTTTATGAAGAACTGTAATTAAATTTCATAATTTAATATAAAGTATTTCTATTAACATTTTCATATTGTTATATGTTTTATCTTTAAAATACATTTTGTTTTCTGAAATGAAATGAAAAATATATTTAATTATTCTGAATTATATTTTCTTACAGTTCAAAAAACATTTAAATATACTAATTTTATCAAACTTCTACATCAGAAGTAACAATAAATTATTTTCTTGAATTAAATTTATTATTATTACAATTTAAAAATAATCAAACATTTCAGTAAATAGTTAAAACTTACAATGAGTTATAATGACAATCAGTTTTCTAATTTTGCATTAACCATTTACTACTGTTTTGAAAAAAAACTATAAAAGAAATGATCTTTTAGCAAAAAGTTTAGATGTAAACTGTTTTGTAAATCAAATAAAATGCATCTTTGAAAAATCTTTAAGATAAGATTTAGAAAATCTGAAAATAATAATTAATTAAGTCTTGAAATGTTTCAATAATGATCTTGATAATATATTTTTATGAAATAAAATTTTCCTTTAATTTATAAACAGGGTAACACAGAATATAGGTTAAGACGATCTTTATTAGCAAGGCAGCAGACATTTGTGGATAAGTTAGTTACACTGATGAAGACAGTAGCCAGGGAAAGTGGGAACAGAAAGAAAAAAGTAAGAATTTTAACAAATTATGAATAAATACAATATAATTATTAATTTTGCATTGTACAAGGTAGGAGCTAAAAGTTTCTGGCCTAACTATATTTTAGACATGATAGGAATAAAATAACGATAGTATTAGATAATGCCATCTGTATGTGGACTAATAAAACAGTTTTTCCACCAATTTGCATTAGTTGCTTGGAAACATTCATTTTAGTAAAACTTTTTGCATCAATTTACATCATGTTTGCCTCTTGCAGGACAATGTGCCAGTGCACATGACTGCCATTACCAAGGCTGCTGTGAAAGTGTGGGTTTGAGGAGTTTAACCATTCACCCTACAGCTCAGACCTGGCTCCTAGTGATTATTATCTGTTTCCAAAACTCAAAAAAGAGTGAAGGGTTGCAGAAGCAATTTATAAGCATTTTGCAGATAAAACTGCAGACTATTTTTTCAAGGGTATTGTAATGCTAATTCTAAGATGTAATAAGTGTGTTGAACTGCAAGGAGACTATATTGGAAAATGGCATCATTGTTTTATACCTATAACATCTAAAACATAGTTACTTTTTGCACCTACCACATATCTATTGCAGTTTTTTCATTAAAATTTTTATTAAAGCTATTAAAATTTATTTTAAAAAATTTAATTTAACTAATAATTACCTGTTATTAACATTGTAACATACTTAGTTTGTATTGTATATCTAATGATTTTGTTGTATGTATGCCCCACATCATAGATTTTCCCCAGTATGTCTAAACAAATAAATAAATAAATACAGTAATACCTCGACTTATGCTACCCTGGAGTTACGCGATTTTCAAATCTCGTTGATTCGTCTTTTGTTTGAGCGCCATGCAACCCTTGATTACTCACTCCCCCCACACTATCGTTCAGCTTACATGTTCGGATGTGTCGCGCGCAATCGACACATAGCTACAATTTATTTTGTGTTATTTATTTCTGTGTTTGTTATATCTATGGAGACTTGAGAGACTCTACTATGTCATCCAAACGAAGTAGAACTAATTCTTCTGCATCAAACAAGAAAAGAAAAACTTTATCTTTGGAATGTAAAGTTAACATTGGGTATGTTCGTAAAGTCGAACGAGTTAAGCGAGAATGAAGTCATCGTTATTCCTATTTCGTTAGACTTTTCGAACGA
>NW_019384348.1:714345-739354 GCF_000671375.1 Centruroides sculpturatus
ATTAATTGTAAGTTAAAAATTTTTATTTAAATTATTTTTTCAAATATCATTATTATAAAATTATTTATTTAATTTAAATGAGTATGTATTCTATATTTTTAAATTTATAAATAATTATATATTAAAATATAATCAAAAAAGACAGTGAACCAGACTATACTTCTGGTTCACTACCTGCCAGGAGATTTTGACAATTTACTTTGCAAAATGAACCAAATAGGTAGGTAACGACAAGAAAATTTTAGTGCCATTTTAATGTTTTGCAGCACTTAATTTTAGAAATATTTTGATACATATTTGTTTTGCTAAATAAAAATGAGCAGCTGTCAAACAAAAACTAATCAATGTTATTGAAAAATTACATACTAAGTTAAGAGATGCAAATTTACAAGCACAAAATAAGTTTTTATATGGTATTAGTTTGGTCAATGTAGCCAAATACAGAAAAACCTTGATAACTGGTCAATATTTTATGATTCATAGGACTAGGAAATATTGATCATTTGAGCAGAATGACCACTAACTGAAGTTAAAATGTTCCATCTGTCATTGCTGCTGAAGGTACAATACATATTTCTTATATATATGTATAAAATATAGTTATATATTCAAATTATATAAGTGTTTTATATGATAAAAAAAAGCAAATTTACAATTCTTTATTCTAATTTAGATTTTTATAATTTATCCAGATTCCTGTTTTCTTGTTTGTATTCAATTGTCTTGATAGCTAGTTTCTCATATAGATTATATAACCTCAAGTGAATCAGTCCTTAAATATAAAAACAATATGATCTTACTTAAATCAGGAAAACAATATTTTAATAAACCAGATAATGTTTTCTGCCATCTTCAATGGCCATAATTGGGCTGTTCTACAGGACTGAATGTTTTTAAAGATGATCCTGTAGAACAGTTTAATGATGGCCATTGAAGAGCTGAAAATGTTAATTGGTTTATTAAAATATTGTTGTTTTGATGATTTAAGTAAGGTTGTATTGTTTTATTTTTTTAGATTATTATTTAATGTAGTCTGGGAGATTTTACTTTTATTTGTTTTTTTTTTCCAGAAACTGTTTTTGTATAGTTTAATTTTTTGTTCTGATAAATCAGTTTTCATTTTTTTTCTCAAAGACTATAACACAAGTTTTTGATAGTATGACATCTTTAAGTTGAAAATCCTATTCTGCACTCAAATTTTATTCAGAAGTTATTAAAATGTAGTTATTACTAGATACTATTGACAAAAAAATAGCCAAAACAAGTGTAAAAAGATATTAATGTAGTCAAATTTTTCTAATCATAATTTATAAGTATATAGGAAAGTAAAAATTCTATAAAAAGCATATTTAAAGAAAGAAGATACTTTTAAATACAGATATCTGCATATTTATTTAATGCTAGTAATAAGAACTTCTAGAAATCAGTGTAGAAGGGATGTGAGCAAAGCCTTAGACTTCACTATTAATATTTCCTAAGGAATAATTTCATTTATACTTGTTTGAAAGACGTAACTGCTGTGAAAACATTTGAGATAATTGAACAATGCACAGCAAAGAGAATGAATTCCTGCAATAAAACATAGGAATCCAATGGCCAGATGATAAAGGTGGTAAAGTCATTTCTTGGGATCCAGATTTGAATCTGAGTCAGAGAGTTTACAAGTAATTTGATCCAGATATGTCTAGGCTCATCCTTACACACTGCACACTTTTAGCCACCTTGATTTTGGGCTAGGTTGAATCCATGATGAACAGGGTTAAAAGGTTTTTTAGTGCCTGAGGGCAGGAAGAGTTTAAAAAAAGCACTGAAATTCTTATACTTCAAGCCTCTGCTTTTGTGAAAAAGAATACTATCCTATTTCTGAGAAAAGTGAACAAAGAACCTTGATGACCTTGACTTTACTTTTGAACAGTTAACTAGCATTATGGTTGGATCTAATGGCAAATGAATGAAAATTAAATTATATTTGCATCTATGGAAGATTAATGGACTGGAAAAATATGACTACTTATCCAGAATGACTGTTTATCTGGTGACCAATTACTGAGGTTTTATTGAAATTAGTTAGATTTTGCATTAAATATTTAGATCTACTGGAAAGTTCTGTTCGTTTTTAGAATAAAACAAAATAATAAATTTTTCATACCTTGAATAAACTTTATTGAATAATATAATTTCCATCATTATTTATGACTTCTTGCCAGCATGATGGCAATTTGTATATCCCATTTTTAAAAAATGCCTTATCCCTAGAGGTGAAAAATTGAACCAGTGCTTGTCTGATATCTTCTTCGTTTTTGAATTTTCTGCCCTGCAAAAAATTTTATAAGGACAGAAACAAGTGATAATCGGAGGGTGCTAGGTCCGGGGAGTATGGTAGATGTGACAGAATTTCCCAGCCTAGCTCTGCGAGTTTCTGACAAGTCCCCAAAGCAGTATGTGGCCTGGCATTATCATGAAGCAGTATGATGTCCTTCCTATTGAACATTGCCAGCCTGTTTTCTTGGAGTGCTGTTTTTAAATTATCCAATTGCTGACAGTACCTCTCTGAATTTAGCTTTTCGTTCGGTTTTAACAGCTTAATGTCCCACCATATACACAACATTCTCTTATTCAGGCTCAACTTTGGTTTAGAGGTGGAGGGGCAGGTTTTCTGGATTCACAATATGCCCTTTTCCTTACAATGTTTTCATAGGTAATCCACTTTTCATCCCCAGTTATCATCCAGTCCAAGAAGGGTTCGATTTTGTTCCGTGCAAGCAGAGATGTTCACATGATGACTCGATCATTCAGATTCTTCTCACTTAACTCATGTGGCACCCATCTCGAATATTTCCACACCAATCCTAGTTTCCGAATATGATTTTAAATGGTTTGTTGAGCTGAGTCAAGCTTTTCTGCAATCTCTGATGATGTCAAAAAGGATTTTGCTCTAATGTGATCTTGACAGTATCATTGTTGATCAAAGATGGTCGCCCAGAGTGTGGCTTATCAGAAAGGTCAAAATCACCTATTTGAAATTTTTCAAATTATCTTTTGCATGTTCTATCAGAAACTGTACCTTCACCAAACACTTTCAATAAATTTCTACATGCTTCTGCAGCATTTCTTCCTTGTTGGAATTTGTACAAAATACAGTGACGTAAATGAACTTTATCAGTAGCCATGTGTATACGATCGCATCTCACTTAATACTAACATGAATCATCTTTGTTTTAGTTCATTTGCTAGGTCAGTATGTATACATTCAGTGATAAAAAGAGAGAGACAAATATGCATCAAATGAATATGTGCATGGTTGCTGAAACTTGTTGTAACTGAAACAGACAGAACTTTCCGGTAGACCCAATATATGATTGTTTAATAATGTGTATTGATTTTACGAGGATTTTTTTGAAAATACATAAAGATAGTATAAATTATACTAAGGTTGTTTTTATTTTAATTTATATATAATGTGTGTGTGTTTGTATAATACAGGTGTATACACAAACATTGCACCAGGTTATATCTCACATTTGTTATGTAATAACTAACTGCAGTTGCACTGGAGTGTAGGTAATTGATATTTGTTAGTTTGGAGGCTATGCACCTCCAACCTCTTCTTTGCATGGAGGTAAATCCTATTGAGGGTCCTAAGAAAGATAATGTCTTAGTGTAAATTACATAGACCATAGTCATAGACCAGTATAAAACTGATCTTGAAATGCTCTAAGACTTAAACTATGCCATTTCATAAGATCCATGATAGATTTTTTCAATGCAAAGAGAGTATTCGGGGTGCATGATGTCAAAACAAAAATATAACCCACTACCTATACTCTAGTGCAATTGCATTTAGTTATTTTGTAGCAGAAGCAAGATACAACATACATTGTACATTGTTTGTATCTACATCCCCTAATATTTTTTTTTTGAAAACTTATTTTAACTTATTTTCTATAATAGATTGAAAGATTACAAGCATTACTTTCTGATCAAGAAGCTAATAAAATGAATTTCACCAATTTTAAATCATTGCCTTTGCCATTGGATCCTGAAATAAAAATTAAAGGCATACTACCCAATAAGGCAACTTTGTTTAAAAGTGCATTAATGCCTAGTAGACTCACATTCTTAACAGTTGATAACACAGAATATGTTGCCATATTTAAACATGGAGATGATTTAAGACAAGATCAACTTATTTTGCAAACTATAACTTTAATGGACAAGGTAAGTATTTTTTAATTTTCAAAAAAACTTAATATATAAGATTTATATATTTAATTTGTATGTTAATGTTAGAAATAAAAAAGTTTATCAGTTTATTAATAATTGACTAAAAATCTATTTTTAATGAACTTCTGAATTAAATATTTTATTAGAAATTAAAAATGAAGACAAATCCCAAGCGTATTTGTGTTAAAAATTCCAGCTTTTAGGACTTTGACAATGTAAATTTAAAGTGTTAAAACTAAACATTTTAAAATAGTTATTCCATATAGAATAACTTCATTTGAAATAAAACAGTTTTTAGGCTATATTATATTCTTTAACATGCTGAAAAAAATTTTCTTAAAAATCTATTTGATTGTCTGCTTAAAATTTAAAAGTCTGCTGGCTAACATTGCCCTCATCAAATCTTAATAAATTTCAGAACTAACTGCTTTATCTTAATAAAGAAGTCAATTTATAATATTTTATTATACAGGTATACCTCAAGTTATGTCATTCTCAATTATACGTTGTTTGTCAAAAAAATATATAGAAAAATAAAAATCAAGTTTAAGTCATTTTATTCAACTTTACATCTGTCTGCCACAAATATTGAAGTCGTAATATCACTAGAAAAGCACACAAAATCACATTAAAATATGTACATTTACAGTAAACGTTAATATAATCATCATAAATCCTAGAAAACGAAACATGAAAATATCTGTGTTTCTGTGCTGACATCTTATTTAGCGGTCTTTAAGTGCCCATTATTGGCGTTTTCCATGGTAGTTCCAATATCTATCATTTGGCGTCATTGTTAGTGCCACTCAATATTGGTAAATTTAACATAAATTAGTTTTTTTTAATAAAAAGACACACTTGTTTCCAAAAAAATTTTTTGGTCAATCACCATTTATTTCCTTAAAATAAATTAGTTTATTTTCTACTATTGCAAAATAATTTTATTAACTGTATTTGTTAACCTTAAAAAATTATATTATTTTATAATGTCTTAGAGAAACCACATTCACAAATAAAGAGTCCGTGATGTACTGTAAACATCACCAAATTGCAAACACATACATCATTTACAAGTATGTACTGTACTTACAGTACATGTATTCATAAATTTAGATTACTTTTTTTCTGTACTATATTAAAAACTAAAATTTATTTGTTTGTAAGCTTAAAATAGATTCTTATTAACCATATATTATTAAAAATGCATTAACAAATAAAATACAGAACTGGGAATGGTAACTTGTGGTTTAGCCTAGTGACAAGTAAAGCCTCTCCTGGAACCAATTACCAATGTAAGGTGAGGTATACCTGTACAAGAAGCTGTCATTATATTGCTTTATTTCATTAATATTAATTTAAAAATTTTTTATTACATATTAATTGATATTTATTTTAATGATCTTTCTTTTTAGTCAAAAATTTTTCTTCATTTTTGATTATAGTTTAACAGAAAAAAACATGTGTAATTTTTATACTATAAATAAATAAATAATCTGGTAAATCAAAGTTTTACATCACTTANCATATACTATCAACAAAAACTATAAATAAATAAATAATCTGGTAAATCAAAGTTTTACATCACTTATTCACCTATATCACAAAGTTTTATATCACTTATAACTCATTAATAATGAGTTAGTTGTAACATATCATGTTTTAATTTAAAAATTTCTTTCACATATAATTTACATAATTGGACATAGCAACAGTCCCTGCAGTGTAACAAAAATTATTATAATTATGATAATTAGTCCATATCTTGGTTATGTTTCTTAATATTGATATTTACAGTAAGCAGATTTGAATTTTCCATAATAGTAACACTAATTAGTTAATTTAAATTTTTTAGCTTTTAAGGAGAGAAAATCTTGATTTGAAACTAACCCCATACAGAGTTTTAGCTACAAGCAGCAAACATGGTATTTAATTATAAAATAATTTCAAAAATTTAATCTAATGTCAAATTATAGATATCTTATAAAATATTTAACTTTTTAGTATTTAAAAATTAAAAATATTTTTATCAATATTTTAGGATTTGTTCAATATATTGAATCTTCAGCAGTTGCTGAAGTTTTGGGAACAGAAGGAAGTATTCAGAATTTTTTCAGAAAATATGCTCCATCAGATAATGGGCCTTATGGAATTCTACCGGAAGTAATGGATACTTACGTTAAGTCATGTGGTATGATTATTTAATTTTTTAAAAATATTCTTAAACATGCAGTTTGTACAAAAAATAGTATATTTTCATTTAATTAAAAATTTATGATATAATTATGAAATGATTTGATATAATAATAATCATAATTTATGATATTTCAAAATATCATTTATAAAATACTTTTCAAGGCCTAGTAAAGTCAAGATTTATATCGTGCTATTTCAAAAATAAGACCATTTTATAAACAACATGTTATGAAACTATCATAATGATTATTAGTCATTACTGCTGAATTAATAATGAGTGACTTAAGAGACAGTCATCCTCATATTTGCATCAATTTGCCCTCTTTTTAAAATATACTGTTCCATTTCGCCTTTCTTTTTTCCTCCAAATGCCTAACACTTGTGGTATGTATTCAGTTTGTTAGTGCTGTACTTATGACAAGAAAAATCAGCCTCAATTTACTTTGACTTGTCTCATAAAAGAAAAATTATTTTAACTGCATAAAATAAGTTAAAGAATTATGCTATTGATTATTTATGTTCTCAGAACATATTCTCCTGAATTTTGATGTATATTTATGGAATAATCTGCTTTAATTTGCAATTGATATATATTTGTTCTTAGGAACACAACTCTTCATAATTTGCAGTCACACTGTATTTAATTTATTTGAAAATATTAAAACAAAAATAATGAGAGTTCAGCCTTAAGTTTTTCATATTATAAGCAATATTCTCAAACTTTTTAATTATAAAGCTATTTTTAATATTTAAAATGTTTTAGTTTTGTTAGATAAAGCACTTTAAATAATTTAGTTTAAATAAACATTTTAGTTAGAGCTTAAAAAATAGGTTTATATGCTCATTTCTGACAAAAAAGAAAAAGTTTCAGTTTAAATAATACTTACTTATATATTAGAATTTCTGTGGAATTGAAATATTTGGAAAATTATTGCATAAATTTATTTAATGAAAATTGTATTATTGAATAATACTTTTTCTAGATTTCATATTCAAGGAATTCACTATGCCAACATTTAGCTAATTACTCCATTTTCTACTCTCAGTACCATAAGAATTAGAATGAATGGCTCTTTAGTTTCATAAATTTGAAATGCACACACTAATAAATAAATCTTCTGTGAGCAAGAGACATTGCTTTACGCATTGTGCTGAACAATATAATAGATTCTCTGTAAATACAATACAAAAACATACGAAGATCATTCTAAAAGTATGTTTGTTTCTTTAGATATTTTTATTTAAGATAATGAAACAAAACTTATTTTACAACACATATGATACCTTAGCTATTTAGTATTTAAAAATTAAAGATATTTTTATCAATATTTTAGGATTTGTTCAATATATTGAATCTTCAGCAGTTGCTGAAGGTTCACTATAAAAGTTGGTGATACACTATGACAAATATAGTCATAGTGTATCACCAACTTTTCTATGCCTTCTGCATACTCAGTTACTGCCAAGTTCTTGAACCAGTCATTAACGGCCTCTTTCAGTTCATTGTCACTTCCATAGTGATTCCCGTCCAAAAAATCCTTCAGTTTTGGGAAAAGATGGTAATCGCTCGGAGCCAAGTCTGGGCTATAAGGAGGATGTTCAAAAACTTCCCACTTAAACTGCTGAAGTAAGTTCTTCATCAACACAGCAGCATGCAGACTTGCATTATCCTGAAGAAGCACAATGCCTCTGGACAACAATCCCCACCATTTATTTCGAACTGAAGCTTTATTCATCATATTACCATAAACCTCAGTTATCTGTCTGTAAATTTCGATAAGGCAGACTTTTTTCGCATTCAAAAAGCGTATTACAGTATGAACCTCACACTTGGCGGGATCTTTAATTTTGTCACACATTTCAAACTCACACTGTAAACAGTAAACGATCATTGTGACTCGCTGTTAGCATCAGACTGGTGTGAAAAAATGGAAAGGTCCACAACGCGGCAGTGTGGAATAGTGGGGGAACTGCATGGCTTGTCATATCAAAGCATTCTTTTCTTTTAGAATGACCCTCATAAAATATAATAATTTTATTAACTTTAAAAGAGAGTCATTCAGGTTGATATGTTTAAATAGTTTAATTTTGATAAGATATTTGAATTTGATCCACATAAACATGCTAGATTTATTTTTTGATTAAATTTATTGATTTTTATTTCAATATCAATGAAATTAATAAAGAAGAAATAATTCAATATATTGGTCACATCAATATAAATCATTGTAATATTTACTATAGTAATCATTAATTGATTAATCATTTTAATAAAACTTTAATCTTATTGCTAAGTTTAAATTTATAAATTAAATTATTGATTCTGAAATTAAGATGAAATTTTTAGGCCTTTGTTGTAATATATTATTTATTCATTGTGTAGTTTATAGGACCTAATCTGATACGTTTGGCTAAGAAAATTATTTTTATGACGATTTTCTAATTTCCATATTTACAATTTTTTTTAATCAATAGAGAAATAAAAGAAATTTAAATAATTATTATTTAAAATATTTATTCACATAAATAGCATCTTATACAGTTTGTGTATCAATATACAAGTCTACAAAAAATCAGAGTTAATGCTATAATGAAAGTGATTTGTGTAATGATGTGGGTGACAATTTAACAGTAGAAAGTCTAGCAAGTGCATCTGTCCAGATCAATTATCTAGGACAAAATAGTGAATAAGAAAATAAATGATGGAACAGTTGAGATAATTAGGACACACTTAGAATTTGGGTGGTCCTTCAGACAAGTTCAGAAGAATTGAAGGATGAAAGGACACTTCATTTCCATTGGACAGATTTCAAACATTAAAAATGGTAAGCAGTGAGCATCCAGACAAGGATCAAAGCAAAGCAGTGATGGTCAAAAATGTATCCTACCAAAAGCGACATTGCAGAGATTAAAGACTATGGCCAGTATGGAGAACCCACCAACACAATCAGAAATGGGATGAAGGTTTGATGTTAGTCAACAAGTAACAAATTATAGTCTGAAGAAAATGGGCCTTAAACTTGTCAAGAAATCTTCATGGCAAGAAACCAATACATCCATCCAGGAGAGGGTACTGCAGGTCTTGGCCATTCTACCATGTGCTGAAGAAAAATAGATGACAAAAGTTTATTGCAACTGATAAAGCTTTGTTCTATCTCACTAAATCTCAAGGCAAGAAGAAGGTCTACTACATTAACAGGAGCCAAAATTGCTCCAAAGCATCACCATCAACTTCAGCTTCTCATTAGCAAAAGGTTATAGCTTGGGCTGGAATTTCAGAAAAGGGAACAACAAAGACAAATTTTATGGAGCCTGGGGCAAAAGTATCATCAAAATACTACCTTGAGAAGATCTTTCATTCTTTCTTCTGGTCAGATACCAAGAGACTGTTTCTGGATGGAGACTATTTCATCAGCACTCTGTGCCTTCAAATATGACAAAGGCTACAATTCCATTCCTATAACAAAGTAAAATTGCATTTATCAAACCCTCACAATGCTGACCAAACAGTCCAGATACTGCTCCCTGTGATTATTTCTTTTTGGGCTATTGAAACAAAGAGTAAAGAAACTAAATGTGTGCACATTAAATATGTTAAAATGTGTCATTCAGGAAGAAATTACCAAAGTCCCCCAAGAGATGATATGCAAAAGTTGAACATATTGAGCAACAAAATTAAATGTAAGATTTATAGCAAAATAAAAGTGTTCACTTTGATTTTTTGTAGACCTATAAGGAGGTTTTTATGCTTATACAACTGTGATGTTATACTGATAAATGGTTTAATAACATCTCAAACCACATTTATCTTTTCATTTACTTTTTCTATTTGATTCAGTTTTATTTCATTTTGAGTCATTGGTTGATTGGTAAATATTAGTGTTGTAACGAATAGTATATTCGGCCAGGAGCGTGGCCAAATATTCGGCTATTCGGCCAAACTATTCGGCTCGATTAACGCACGTACGAAAATTGGCGCGCAAACCGCATTATGGCAAGGATCCTGCTCTCTATTGGCCTGCTGTCACTACGCTTCGCCAATCGCGTTAATTCTTGGCAGTTGTAGCCGACAGACAAGAGTGTCATGGAAGTAGGCCTATGTGATAAATGATGATATCAAATGACCTACACTTGTAAATACGGAAAAAGAACAGAGAAGGGCCGCGAAGTGAAAATGTGAAAATAAATATGAAATTGAGTTGATAACATAAGCGAACAAGTCGAGGCAGCTTATTGGCACGAAATTCGCGCCCGTCAATGCCAAACAATTGTTGTCATAGACTTCGGAAAGCTAAATGCTTGTAATGAAAGTCACTTAGCGTGCACGGGCGAAAGCCTGGGGCCGTTCGGGCTATCAAGCTGTCTCGAATCTGTGAAATCATAACTGTGACTTATATCGACGTCCTATCTGTCTCTTTTCTCCGTTATCACCAGGCTGAGTCACGTAATTGTAAAATGGGAACTCTACGACGGAAAAGTGACGAATCGAAAGTATCGTGAGCGCGTATTATGATGTATGCACAGGCATACATGGATTAGAGCGATAGAGGAAAGAGAAAGGGAAGAGCAAAGACGAGCGCTTAAAAAGAAGGATAGGCAGGGTCAGACCCTCAGATGTGCGAGGATTCTCCAACGATAGACGTGTACGTGTGCTGATCTTTGTAATTATAAATTGTGAATACATGTGACTAATATTATTTTCTTTTTTTATTTTGAGCATGTTATAAGTTATAAATAAATATAAACAAACAACACTAACCCGATAACATTAAATCTCAGTACCAAAATGATTAATTTACTGTGTTTTTGTTATTTATTACTCCTGTTTTTAGGTATTCGGTATTCGGCCGAATAATGATTAAATATTCGGTATTCGGCCGAATAGTGAAAAATAGGCCGAATACCGAATAGTAACCGAATATTCGTTACATCACTAGTAAATATATTTACCAATCAACCAATAAGTAAAGTGCTACAAAATATACTAAGTATATTTTGTAGCACTTTACTTAATGTTAGTTAGAATTGCATTCTGACATAATCCAGCCATTCATTGCTAGGATGGCTGGATTATGCTAGAATGAGGTTGTAAAGTACTATTTTTAACTTATCGCTCTACAACGATTTTCGTTTCGGAAAGAGCCAGTACCTAACGGGTACTTTACGCGGGTTCGCGTTTGTTAGTTTGCCAGGCCTGGACTTTTCGCGTGCTCCGAAATAAATTAGAGACAAGTTAGCCAAAATCAATAAAAGTATTTAATAAAGATCTAGGAATAACTATTTACAATATTTATAACAAACAACAAATTTATTCAATCAAATAAAATCCAAATAAAAATCAGCCCGACAAAATCAATCCTAACTTAAGGTACAGAGATTCTTACAACTACAAATCTTAACTGTCACCTCAATTATACTAGGAACCTTTTTTCCAACTCAAGACTTTTCCTATTCCTCGATCCACAAATCGAAAACTGCAATCGCTTTGGACTATTTCCTATTGGACACCTCGTTCACTGCTACTAGCAGACTACGCTTATTCCTTTCAGGAGCTCACCTCTCGTCTTCACTTGAGCTACGCTATTTATAGTCTGAGGTGACGTCACAGTTTCTAAGTGAGACACTCCCCTCATTTACATACTTACACGTAACATTCACTTTTTTCTTATGTATCTGGTAGCTTAATTCCCGACAATACTTTGTTAACCTTTTACAGTCTTTTCTTGAACAATTATCGGGATGTTTCCTTTAAGGTTTAACAAGTCCCTAAAAGTCTGTAGGGTCTTTTCCCCCCTTTTCAGTGCGGGCTTACTATCTGCCGCTCGGGCGTGCACGTGAGTGCAATTGCTAGCTATGGTGCTTTCTTTGTGTCGTTGGTGAGTTGGTTTTATCTTCTCTTTTTTTCACTTTCTAAGGTGATGGGTGAGGAAACCTTCGTCCTAACTAAACATAAGCCTCAAACAAAATATAATAAAAGTAAAATAAAAATAACGCTCGGACTTGGTTCCTTACAAGGTATAAATTTTAACCATAACAAATAATGGAAATGCTTATCTTTATTTACATCATCTTGATTTACAAAAGGTTTTTAAGAATCAGGTCACACTATATTTTTACATATTATATTGAATTTTTTTACTTATTACTGAAATTTTAAATGTAAATCCTAATTTTATTTGGAAACATTAAAATTATATGATTTAAAGAAATTTTTACTTTATGAGAAGTATTTTTGTATAATGAGAGAAAGAAAATTGAAATTTGACAAATATCTATAAAATTTCTGAAATAAACAATCTTAAGTTTGGTCTTCATAATTATATTTTAATACAAAACAAATTTCTATTGATTAAATTAGTTTTTAAATACTCAATAATATGCAAAATATGAAATCACTAGATATCTTTTGACAAATGTAAAATGAATTTAAGAGAATAATGCTTCCACATTCAAAATTATTTTTGATTACATCATACTACTTTCATAATATCTCTTAGTGTACATTTAATATTTTTTTAAAAATTAAATATAAATAAATATATATATATTAATACTATAATATATTTTTTTCTTTTAGAATATTGAAGTCGNCCCAGCAGAAAGCTATGAAACAGCGGGGAAGCTGATTGGTCGACCACCGGCCCACTACAGTGCATATATAGATCAGTTTAGGTGGGAAAGTTGAAGTTTGATGTTTTCTCGCTAAGAAGTCTATTTGCTTGTCAAAGAAAAGAAGGAATTATCATCTGGTTTTTGCCATCTTCTGACAAATGAGTAACTTTGTCTGGTCATCGACAAGTGGTGATTCCTGGAAGTGCCATCTCATCGTAAGATGACTTTCTTGAATGGACTTTTATGGGATAAGAATATTTGTCAAGCATCAGCACTCTGGTTACAGATGCCATTTATACTTACATTTAATTAATTTATAAATTTGACTATCTGCAAAGTGTTTCCCCACCAAAAATTTCTTTGAAGGTCCAAGGAAATGAAATTTGAGGGGGCTAAATTTGGACTATACAGAGGATGTTGCAGGACCTTCCAATTCTGCTGTGCCAACCACAGTATGGTTTGATTTGACATGTGGAGTATAGTGCAGATTTAGCCCCCTCAGATTTTCATTTATTTAGACCTTTAAAGAAATTTTTGGCAGGGAAGTGCTTTGCAGATCAGGAGGAATTTGAAGACACCGTTCTGGACTACTTCAAGCAATAGTACTGTGAAGGGATGTTCTAAGTAAAGAAATGGTTGAAGCAATGGGAGGAATTAACTCTGAACATTATCAAGAATTCCGTAAACAATGTTATACTGCATTTCTTCATTTAAGAAGGTATTCATTGAAATTTTAAAATCTTTTATGTTGTATTTGTTTTGTTGATTATTAACAGTGGCATACTGTGGGTGTCAGCCACCCAGGGTGTAGGAAAATTTCGCCCCCCTATTTAGGTATTTCAATTTAAAAGACCAAAATTCAGTTTTGTCACAGAACAAGCAATGAAAAATTTGGTGGTAGTGCAGCAACCTGTTTAAAATAGTTCTATTGGATATTAGTGGTGTATATGAATGTGAATGAATCGTATACAGGCAAAAAAAAAAACGGTCAACAGGTTTCACAGGAATTCCTCAGATGAAAAAGCTACTAGCTCACCCGGTGAGCCGATTCCCGGACTGTCCAGATGATAGCACTATCATAGGCGCAATGCAAGTATAGATTAGGATGTTTCAAATTTTTACAAGATATTATTATTATTTATTGTGAAATTTTGCCGCTCCCTAAAAAGTGCTGCCCGGGTCGGGCCACCCCTGCCGCCCCCACTACGGTACGCCACTGATTATTAATAAAATTTTTCAATTATATTTGCAATACTAATTATACATTATAAACAAGGGGAGTCCGATATTAAAGATACAGGCCAAAATTATACTAACATTTATAATTAAGGTAAATATTTAATACATTCCACAAAAACTACATACTTTTGTTTATTTCTCAACATAATCATCGTAAACATTGAGACATTTATCCCAGTGTGAAACTAGTTTTAACATCCCTTTACAGTACTGTTGCTTGTCAAGTTGCTTGAAATAGTCCAGAATAGTGTCTTCCAATTCCTCCTGACCCTGAAAGCATTTCCCCACCAAAAATTTCTTTAAAGATCCGAATAAATGAAAATCCAAGGGAAGTTAAATCTGGACTATACGGAGGATGTTGCAGGACCTCCCAATTCCACTGTGCCAACCACAGTTTGGTTTGATTTTCCATTGGATTATAGCCCAGATTTAGCCCCCTCGGATTTTCATTTATTTGGATCTTTAAATAAATTCTTGGCAGGGAAGCTTTGCGGATCAAGAGGAATTGGAAGACACCATTCTGGACTACTTCAAGCAACTTGACAAGCAATAGTACTGTGAAGGGATGTTCAAACTAGTGTCATNAAAAACTACATACTTTTGTTTATTTCTCAACATAATCATCGTAAACATTGAGACATTTATCCCAGCGTGAAACTAGTTTTAACATCCCTTTACAGTACTGTTGCTTGTTAAGTTGCTTGAAGTAGTCCAGAATAGTGTCTTCCAATTCCTCCTAACCCTCAAAGCATTTCCCCACCAAAAATTTCTTTAAAGATCCGAATAAATGAAAATCCAAGGGAAGTTAAATCTGGACTATACAGAGAATGTTGCAGGACCTCCCAATTCTGCTGCATCAACCACAGTTTGGTTTGATTTTCCATTGGATTATAGCCCCGATTTAGCCCCCTCGGATTTTCATTTATTTGGATCTTTAAATAAATTCTTGGCAGGGAAGCTTTGCGGATCAAGAGGAATTGGAAGACACCATTCTGGACTACTTCAAGCAACTTGACAAGCAATAGTACTGTGAAGGGATGTTCAAACTAGTGTCATGTTGGGATAAATGTCTCAACGTTTACAGCTATTATGTCAAGAAATAAACAAAACTTTTAATATTCCACAAAAACTTTTGTGGAATATATTAAATATTTTCTTTAATTATAAATGTTAGTGTAATTTTGGCTTTTACCTTTAATATTAGACTTCCCTCATATATGTTATAATACATTATTATTAGGTTGTTCGGAAAGTAAGTTCATTTTTTTTTTACCGCTAGACGGATTAGTCGTATTTTTCCTTCCATTTTTATTCTACACTGTATTATCATTATATATTTTGACAGCTAGCATTTTAAGGTTTATTTGTAAAAAATTTTGTTTAATTTCGTGCAATTGTTTACTTTTTGTGTCCCATCAAATATGGAAGATCAGAAGCAGCATTTTTGGCATATTTTGCTCTTTTATTACCGAAAAGGTAAGAATGTTGTTTAAGCGAGAAAAAAATTGTGTGTGACGTGTATGGAGAAGATGTATTGACAGAACGACAGTGCCAAAACTGGTCTACAAAATTTTGTTTTGGCAATTTCAATATTGAAGATGCACCACGTTCTGGATGGCCAGTTGAAGCCAATGAAAACAAAATAAAGGTACTGATTGAAGCAAACTGCCAAATAACAACACGTGAAATCACTAAGAGATGAAATTTGTCAAATTGAACTGTTTATGATTACTTGAAACAAATTGGTTTCGTTTCAAAGCTTGATATATTGGTTCCACATGTTCTTAGAGAGATGCTCTCTTTGGTGGGATTTTAAGGAAATATTTTTTTTTTGGAAGCTTTTACCAGACAATTTAACAATTGATTCGAAAGTGTACTGCCATTGAGTAAACAAATTGAGTAATATCATCAAACAGAAAAGGCGGCCAGAATTGATCAACAAAACAGATATAGTGTTTTACCATGATAATGTCAAATTTCACACAAGTTTGATAACTCGTCAGGAACTGTTATAACTTAGATGGAATGCGCTATCACACCAACCATATTCGCCAGATTGAGCGCACACAGATTATTACCTGTTCCGGTCTACACAAATTTTTTTTAACTGTAAGACATTTACTTGAAATGACAATGTCAAATATCACTTGGATCAATTTTTTGTAAGCAACAATAAAATTTTTATGAATGTGAAATCATGCTACTACCAGAAACGATGACGACAGATATTTGACCAAAATAGTTGATATATAATTCAATAAAATATTTATTTATTATAAAAATATTGTTTTTCCCATGGAAAAAAAACGAACTTACTTTCCGAACAACCCAATAATATAGCTACATTCACTTTCAAGAACACACCATCTAACCCCTTTACAGTGAACTTCTTTTGTATTTTTCTATTCTTTCCTCCTTTCTTTTCCAAGTGCTACTGCACTTCCAACTCTGTTGCCCTTCCTTTGCTTCTTCTTGCTTCCTCCAGTGCTATTTAGCCAACATATTCTACTGTGCAGTGCACAATAAAGTACAAGTTTATAAACAAAATATGTTGATTTGCAAACCCTTTGTATAGTAAATATTGATTGATTGTGAGAATGAGTACTAAGATTATGAAAGGGAATTCATGAGACTCAGACTGAGAAAGGGAATTCCTTGTTTTGGGGAGCTGTTCATGTCTGAGCAGTCATTAAACAGATAGGATGTTAAGTGAGGAGTGGCTGTAATTATAAAATGGCAGCTTAACTGCCTACTTTTAAAGCAAATTATATTGTAGAAGATTGAAATAACTAAAANGTCAGAAACTGTTATAACTTAGATGGGACGTACTATCACACCAACCATATTCGCCAGATCAAGCACACTCAGATTATTACTTGTTCCGGTCTATACAAATTTTTTTTAACTGTAAGACATTTACTTGAAATGACAATGTCAAATATCACTTGGATCAATTTTTTGTAAGCAACAATAAAACTTTTATGAATGTGAAATCATGCTACTACCAGAAACGATGACGACAGGTATTTGACCAAAATGGTTGATATATAATTCAATAAAATATTTATTTATTATAAAAATATTGTTTTTTTTTCCACGGAAAAAAAACGAACTTACTTTCCGAACAATCCAATATATCTTAGTAATGATATTAAAGTTTATTTTAATAAACTACTTGAATTCATATTACAAAAAACTTTATTGAATAAGAATGATTCATACAATTCCTTATATTTTTTATAAAATATTTCCAAAATTTAAGGGCTTGATCAATATGTAGACCATTATTCTAGTCCAATAAGTATTTCCTGTTTATTATAAGTATAATTTTCTAGAAATATATCTGTGTGAGAATTTTATTAAGTCCAAATCAGATATGAAAATAATTTTAAAATTATTATAAATTTTAGGCATGTATCGTAAAAATTTGCATAAATTTAAATAGGATTTTCTGGTAATTTCAAATAATTTCATGTGCACACAAGACTGCATATGTTTTTTCTAGAATGTTCTTAACTCCATTTATTGAAAAAGTTTACCAAAATAATGGTTTATTTTAAAAATGAAAGGATTAAATGAATTTGATTGAAGAAACGTATTTGGCATTTTTTGTACTGAAAATTGCAAAAATGAGAAATCTTATACAATTTATCATTTCTCTGCAATAAAAGCCCCCATGGTATATAGCATCATTTCAAAGGTAAAGCAAGGAGAACCTCAGTGGCATAGCGTAGTGGGGGCAGCACTTTTTAGGGGGTGGCAAAATTACCTTTTAGGGGGCAGCAAAATTTCACAATAAATAATAATAATATGTTGTAAAAATTTGAACCATTCTATCCTATATTTGCGTCATGCCTACGATAGTGCTATCATCCAGACAGTCCGGGAATCGACTCGCCATCTGGTTGAACTAGTAATTTCATCCGGGGATATCCTGCGCAACCTGTTGATTTTTTTTTTTGCTTGTACAATTCATTCGTACTCATATACACCTCCAATATCCAAATAGAGCTATTTTAAACAGGTTGCTGCACTAGCACGGAATTTTTATTGCTTATTCTGTGACGAAACTGAATTTTAGTCTTTTAAATTGAGATACCTAAATAAGGGAGGGAATTTTCTTCCGCCCCGAGCAGCTGACACCCACACTACGCCACTGGGGAACCTACATAAAGAAAAGGAAGTGGCCAATGATTGAAAGGAAGAGGAACCAATTAGTGGAAAAAGTGGATAAACACCTCAAAATTTGGGAAGAAAGTTCAAAATTTTATAAGGGCATGTTTGCTGGATTCTGAAGGAATGTCAAATGATGTCTCAAGAAGTGAAAGTCTACTCCAAAATACATGATGAAGCAACTTGCTATTCAGAAAATCCTTCTGTGGAAGTTACAGAATGGAGTGTGAAAAGCATAAAACAATCTTGATGTGGTTATGGACGACAAGTCCTATTTCATTTTTGATAAAGTGAATGTGTTGGTAACAGTCATTATTTCACCAGAGAAGACCTAGATGTGGATCCTGAAATCAAATTGAAACAACACTATGTTTTTGTTGAAGTTGCTGGAAAATTTTTTACATTATCAATATTGGCTTATAATGACTAATATATAGCATGAAATTAATTCAGAGTGATACAAAACAAAATATACGAGATGCAGAATATTTCTTAATTAAAGAACTAAATCAATTCTTAGTTGAAGTGTTAATACAAAAAAGACAGCATATGCTTCAATACAAAAATTGTCAAGACATTAGGAGGGACAAACAAGACAGAGGATAAGGACACTAATAAAAAATGAAAAAGATATGTTTAGACAATAAACAGAGCCTATATCAAAATAAATGTTATGCTCCAAATATTTATATAAAAATTTTTATTAAATATAGATTTGCTTTTGTTTTAAAATACTGAAGACATTGAAACATAATTTAAAATTGTTCTTTTGTTCTGAAATAATAGTTATTTAATGTAGATGGAATTGAATTGAAAGGATTGAAAATTTTCAGTATTAAATAAACACAAATTCTTAAAAAAAATAATATAAATAATTAAATTTTTTATTCAATTTTGCATTATTTGTCTCTCTTAATATATTTTTATACATTATTCATTAAAAACTTCTTTTTACAGGCATGCTAATTTAATTCTTAATTTATTTTCATTGATGGTTGATGCAAATGTGCCAGATATAGCATTAGAACCTGACAAAACTGTTAAAAAGGTAGGAAATTTTATTCAAATATGATTTTTTTAATAAATAAAATTTTTCCTGTGAATTAAAAAGTGAAATTATATATAGTATACTGTTTACATTATGTTACTACAAATATATCAAAATGTTAGTAAATTTAATGATGATTAAAATATATATTAAATAATTTAAAAATTTTGTTAAGGACAATTTTTGAATATGATGATGATGTATGACAAGGATTACCATCATCATCTGATTGAATTTTTAAGCTTTCATAAATATTTAAAACAGCATTTAGAGTTAAAATCAGTTTTATGATATGGAAGACACAAATTAACATGAAATAAAAAATATGACAAAATCTGTAATATTGATAATGAATTGTCTATTGTTATTTTTATTCTTTAAAAAGCTTCAGTTAATATTGAAAGATTATTTATGCACCAAAATGGAAATATAAAATGAAACAATGCCAATGCTTACTCTATGTGTATACAGAAAATTTGGAATGGATGACAAATACAAAGAATCAGTTTTTATAATTAGGTTTTATTTTCGATATATAATGTTAGTAAAGTTAAAAATTACAACTGTTCACAATTGGCAACCATTCCGGCATGCCAATAACACAATGAAAAGTTCACTTAGTTTGTATTTTCTGAACTTGTTTGTCAAGAAAACACCTTACAACTGACAAGCAGTTGAGTAGCAATAACACTTTCTTCAGCTATAGTAGGACTCAGTCAGCAAGATGGATCCAAACTTGAATTTCCTGCTTCCAGATCAACTTTATAGTCACTGACAGCCAACCAATCAGTGGTTTCGCTGGTCATAACTCTATTCCAGGTCTGCCACATGGTGTGATGTTTTTGCCAAAATTTGAATTGGTGGTGCATGTGTCTCTAACTTGAGATGCATGCACCACCAACTCAAATTTAACCAATCGTGTTCTTCCACGATCTCTCCTCAGCAGCATGCATTACCAGTTCAAATTGACCAATCATGTCATTACATGATATCACCTTGACAATGTTGTTATAAAAACAATGTGTTATAGAATAAAAACAAGAATTTGGAATTAGTTTCATAAAAAGAAATTTTTTTGATTATACACAAAGAGAAGTAAAGAGATTTTATTTGTACACTAACAAGAAAAACTTTTTTGATCTATAAATATATGTAATTTGAATTTTTCTATTGAAACCAGCATAAAAGAAAATAATATCAGATGAGAAACAGTAAATTGGAATCTTAGATATGTTCCAAAAATTAAGTTTTTTTTATCTGTCTATTTATTTTTGCATTAGTAAAGACAATTTATCAGAGTTTGATTGAATTGATTTTAACAAAACTGGCAAAAAATAATTCATTATAAATTCATTTTGTAATATGAGGAATTACATACATTAATTTCAGATTGTTGAAGAACAGAAAATATTTTTTTTGTCACATTGTTCATTTTTAAAAACATTTTCATAATTTTATATAAAATTGAGTTAAAATAAATAAAAAAATTATAAACTCAGATATGTTTTGTCAAAGCTACGAAATTTCTAATGAAAATAATTCTTTACTGTATTTAAATAGGTTCAAGATAAATTTCGTCTTGATTTAACGGACGAAGAAGCTGTTCATTTTATGCAAAATTTAATAGATGTTAGTGTGACAGCTGTTATGGCTGCTTTGGTAGAACAAATACATAAGATAGCTCAGGTAAGACTAATTCAGTGTATTTATTATTTTATATCTTAAGTTTCTTATTATACAAATATCAAATTTGTAATAAAATTAATACTTTAGAGTTTGAGATTGTTCTATCCAATATAATATACAGTGGAACCCCGGTTAACGAACGTCCTGGTTAACGACCAAATCGGTTAACGAACTTTTATTTTGCAAAAAATTTGTCTTAGATAACGAACAAAATTCGGATAACGAACGTAACGGTGTTTTGTGTCAAATTTTAGTTAGTGTTAGGCATGCGTGAGTTAAGCATTGCTTTTCCGAGTGTTTGTGCTATGCTTCTTTTTTCAGTTTTGTGATTTATATATTTAATCGATATGGCATCCAAGAAAGAAAAAAGTCATAGTGGCAATAAAAAACGACAACGCAATATAAACGACAATGCGCTATCGCATTTCAGAAAAATTTTGATTAAAATAGTAAGACAAAATGAACTTTAGATCAATTTCTTGTTCCTTACGGAAAGAGTTTGTTTGTTTGTTAAGTTATGGCAACGAACCACTTGGGCGATCTGCCTAGGAGAATGCCTTCTGGGAGATGTTTTTAAGGGAAACTGGCCCCTATTTAGGATTTACAGACGTGGAGAAAACCCGGAAAACTCCACATGGCCAGCCCGTCTGAGCGAGGTGCAAACCCACGAACGAACTCCCCGTGTTTAAGGTACGAAGACCACTTAGCCACTGGTGGGTTTTTTTACCGAAAGAGACTTCGACTCAAAGAATCTTCCAATGAATTGATACCCGTTATTTTTTGGAGGGGATTTCCCTTCTAAGCATTAAGGTTCGTATATCTCCACTTTCCTGCCACCACCTACAACAAACGAAGGTATGTACAGTGCTAGTTTATTAAACAAAGTTTACATGTTTGTTGCTGTAATAATACATACTAGGTTTTCTTACATTTTCATCAAAGAAAATTACTGTATATTACAAATAAAATCACAAAAATTTCGGAGACTAGAACGGATTAATTGCATTTGCATTAATTTCTATGGGAAAAATTGCTTCGGTTAACGAACAATTCGGTTAACGAACGGAGTCACGGAACGGATTAAGTTCGTTAACCGGGGTTCCACTGTATGTGATATTTTTTATTTTGGTATAATTTTATATGTAGATGATGCGTGTAATGAAGTTTTATGCCAAAGTAAATTGCCTATAGAGAATATGGTTAGATATAAATTAAGTATATCAAATAATAAATATGAAAGAGCTATTTCATAAAATTCAGCTCGAATATTCAAGATTTTATATTGTTAATAATTGTTTAACATATCTGTTCTCATAAAGATTTAAGATAAATGTATACAATCATGTATTACTAAAATAATAATAATTATATTTTCTTAAAATTCATAAAAAATTAGTTTGTAGGTAAGATTATGCAGAAACATTATAGCTGTTCAATATAAGACAATAAATAATAGATTTCAAATTATGATATCATAAAGATACTTTTTAATAACTTTTAGATGGCTAATCATATAGCTATGTGGTATGCCTATCAATATATGGGTAGAGATCTGAGTTCAAATCAATATGAATCCTCATAATGTATTGAATAGTTTGGGTTTAAGTCATAATTTCCTCTCCTTCACCTATGCTAGCTTACTTTACTGTAGATCTGACTTGCTTTATATTGGCAAAAATTAGGTTTGATCATAAAATTGATAGTGTGTTCAATGCAGTTTAACAACAAATTTAAAATGTTAATCTTTTCATCACTTTTCTGTTTCTAATTGTATTTAAAATTATCTTATCAAATTTGCATTATATTATTAGCTGCTACCTTATCATATACACAAAGTACAAGTGTCCCTCATATAACACTGTAGTTACATTCCAAAAAAGTGCTGTGTTATGCAAATCAGTGCAAAACATAGGGTTAGGTTTCAAAAGTTAACAAGTATATTATTATTTTCTGTTACTAAGAGAAATACATGTATTAAATCAATCACCAATTAACTAAAAATTACAATTAAAAGTATTGTATTACACGTTAATTTAGTTAAACTAGGGCATTTCTTTTTACAAAGTATCATCATCATCTGAGGTTTTTTGTTGATCTTGGTCAGAAACATCTGCAACACCATTTTTCTTATTTTTATCATAAAAAAATTTTTAGGAATAACAAAATAAAAATATGTTGTTAATCAAAAAGGGAGCCCTTGTTTGTTTGGTCGAGTACTGAGCAATTTTTCTCCAGAAATTTGTGTTTGAGTACTGAATTGTTCGAATTGGGAACAGTTCTGAGTACCGAGATACCGTTGTATTTAATCATTTGTAAAAATGACAAACTATTTCTTACCTATAGTTAATGTTTAATCTGTAAAAACAAAGCAGTAACAGTCTTAAATGCTAATGTCTGAAAGCAACATCAATGATATCTGGTTGATAGAAAAGCTAGGACAAGAAAGAAAAAAATTTACTATCAGTTTTTATTAAAGTAAACCTGACAAAAGGCAAAAAACAAACCAAAAAGTTTGATATTGTGAAATCCATGGAAAAATTGAGATGACACATATGCTTTAATTAAAAAGTATCAAATAACAGAGTTTGCACTTAAAAATTTGAAATTTTGTGCAGACTATTTTTTGAATTCTGGAGCCACGTTAGAGTGAAACAAGAAACAGGGTTGGAAAATTGGGGATATCTCTCATACAACAATGTTAAAGTGTAACTGTTGTAGGAGGGATACCTGTACTTAAGTAATACAGTAAAATCTCGTTTAATGCCACCTTGATTAACACTGGTTCAATATAATGCAGTCTGCTCAAAGACTAAACAAAAACTCAAAATTTACACTGATTCAAATTTCATTGATTCATATATACAGTAATACAATTATTCCCAAACACAAACCAATCAGCAAAAGGTGGCAATTTGTTGTAGCACTGTACTTTCCTTAAACCTATGTTTGTTTGGTGTAATTTTAGAAAAAAATATAACATCGTGGATGCCGTAGGCGATATTGACTTTGTTTGACAAGAATTAACTGATAAATGCATGATCAAAGAGTGGCTGAAGATATCCAAGAATTCTCAATGAGAAGTGTCTATTGCTGTATCATTAGGTCGACCAAATTGTCAACCTAATCGATACAGCAGGACTAGATGTAGATGAGCAGGATATTGAGGAGTTACTGCAGGTTTTTGGTGACAGCCTTACCAATGACAACCTTCAAGAACTGGCAGAACAAGGAATTCATGTAGAACTGGATAATAGTGATTCTGAAAAGGAAGAACCCAAAGAATTTCTCTACAGATTTCCTTAGTAAAAGTTTGGTAACGATAACCAAAAGCATTGATAAAATTATAGGAATAATCTAGATTTTGAAAGGAGTGCAAAAGCAAGACGAGGCATTTTGGATGCGATCTACTGCTATCAACATTTGCTTAACGAAAGAAAAAATAATGCAACAAATGAAACTGCATGACTTTATCGCAAAAACAAAAATTTCAGAAGAGCCAAGACCTTCATTACAAAATACAAACTTAACACACAAACATATGCACACAGAAATGTAATTTTTGTGTTATTTAACAATAATATATGTTAAACTTATAAAAATAACAAAGTAAAATCTGTTTATTTTTGATTGCGTGTTCCCCTTTCCCTATTTACTCTGTGTTAAAATGACTTCATTTAATGCTGTTTCATTTAGCACTTTGTCGTCTAAGAACATATCCCCTGCGTTACAAGCAATTACAGTAAGACCCCGCTTATCTTCACAAGATTAAAGGGGTGAATGCAATAAGATTATTTGCTGCTGTTTTTATCTTGAAAATCAGAACATTATATATAT
>NW_019384348.1:741537-847727 GCF_000671375.1 Centruroides sculpturatus
CGGACGTTCAGCGCCGCTTTCCTGTAAGCCTAGGAGTTTGACAATGATATTTGGAATGTCGAGCATGATTCCACTGACTATCCAAACACCATTGTCAAACTCCTAGGCTTACAGGAAAGCGGCGCTGAACGTCCGGCGTACACGTCTTCGCGTTTAAAATTTCAGCCTCAACCTCGCTATTAAGGGGATTTATGCTATTAAATTTTGGTGATTAAAGGTCGAGGGTGGGGTGATAAAAGGGGTCGTGTGTATCTTCAGTAGGGTCAGACAATGATGAGTTTACTCGTTATTAGCATTTACAATTTTTAAAAAATAAAACCTATTCCTACCCTTAAAATTAAGCTTTTTGCCATTTTATAATAGTTAAAAATATAAAACAACTAGCAGACCCCGCCACGCGTTGTTGTGGCTCAAAATGTATCTATTATATGTATAAATGTATAACACTTCCCCGGTGGGGAGGGAAATTTTTCGAAAAATTTCTTCTTAGTGTACATTCTCTGGACGTACCCTATTAAAACGCAATCAAAAACGCAAAAACCCGCATCTAAAATAATATAATAGAAGCCAAGTTCTTCACGGTAAGCCTTAATTCTGTCCCTCTCCCTCGCGGGGGGATATTAGAAAATCCCTTTTTAGTGTACATTCTGTTGACGTACCCTATTAAAACGCAAAAACCCGCATCTAAAATAGTATAAATAGAAGCAGAGTTCTTTACCGTGAGCCTTAATCCTAACCATCTCCTTTCAGTGGGGGAATTTCGACACGTATATTATATAAAAACACGTGCGTATTCGAATGCAGCGTTGTGTCAAAATTTCAAAGGAATCGGTAGGAACAAACGAACATTACATTTTTATTTATATAGATAGATAGATGATGATCTGCTTTAGTTCATTTTCACAGAAAAGCAAACTTAGGACGTCGTACTCGTAGCGCCATCTGTTGGACATAAAAGCCTTAACCTAGATTATATATTTTAATTTATACGAATGTTTAACGGAATAATATATAGCCTATGTCCACCCTGAGGTTCTATTCTAAATATTGGTGAAAGAATTTTTGAAATCGGATAAGTAGTTTCGGAGATTACCTGCTGCAAACAAACTTACTTACATACAAACATTACCTCTTTATAATATTAGTATAGATAATTGTAAATGCTAACGAGTAAAATCGCAATTAAATCAGTCCCTGCTCGAGATATGACACACCATCCCTTTTATCTCCCCACCCCGTCGACCTTTAATCACCAAAATTTAATAGCATCAAACACCTAATAAACAACCTCCCTGCAAAATTTCAGGAGTGTTATCTGGGAGGATTTTCTATGAAAAACTACTCCTTATTTAAATGTTAGGCACTCGAAGAATTCCACGTGGCCAACCGTTGGTAAGACGTAAACACGCCACCAACTGTCACTTGTTTTGTGTTTTTATCCATTCGCCTATCGGTGGATCTAAGTGCCGTGAAATTTAGTGCTGAGCAGCGCCGTAACATTTCTTGTGTATATTGTATCAATATTACTGAAAATACTAAAGACGCAACAGCTCTGCATTGATAAAGATGTAGGGGCGCCGCGGGAAAAATGATCAAACTGGTATACCACTATAAGAAAAAGGCTGAAAATACTGACTATAGCATACCAAAAATTATTATTGTTTATTCATTTTTTCCTGTCGGTGTTAGTAATTTTCCGTGTGAGCATATTTATGACGGTGGTGCCCAATTTTCGTGTGGACTTTTTCGGGTAATTTATGAGTCAGGGAAATTTAAATACGGAATGTTTTCTTCTTATAAAAACGCGGTCTTGTAAAATCGAATACAATTCTAAATTGTATTTGATTTTCTTTTTGTTATTATCGAATTGTTCATTTAAAAATTGAATTCGAAATTGTAGACCGATATTTTATTCTATTCTATAGAAATTTTGTACTGCTTTCGGTTGAAAATGTCAATTCCTGGAAAAGTATCGATTGCTAATTTATTAAAAAATGCAGTTGCGATGAGAAGAATTGAAGGATTGAAGGTATAAAAGCATTTCCTATCGAAATTTAAGACTAATTCTTATATTTTAAATTCGGAGATAATTAGAGATGACGAATTTGAAAGAATATAGATCTATATTATGTTAAATAATAAATATTTAATTTCTTGTAGGAAGAAATATTAAGAGATGACGAAAAATATTTCGAAGATCATCCTGAAATTAAATCTATTATTCGAAAATACTTAAGGTATTTTTTTTTAATTTCACTCATCTATTTTTAATATTTCAAACTCTCTTGCTATTTAATATTTTCCAGAAGAAAAATTAACATTTATATATATAATAAATTCTTATATCCTCAAAAATGTCATAGTCTAGAAGTAATAAATTCATTTACCATTTTGAATGCCCAGTGTCCTACATTCAAGATAATTATTATACATTTAATAAAAAGTTACAAATTTAATTACATGGGTTCATACACAGTATAATTTGAAAATTCAATAATGTATATATAAAATAAATAACTTAAGACAATAATGGGTTAATTTTATATCCTACCTATGGTATCCTTATTTTCTCTTAATACTTTATGTATTTTTGTTATTTAACGAGAATAACTCTACTTCAGAAGACAAAATTTTATTATTTCTTAAAATATTGCAGCACAGATTGCTGGAATCTGTAAATAAAAAAAAAACAAAAACTACATTTTATAGACAAAGTTTTGATTTCATAAACGAAAACAAGGTAAAATAATTATAAATAACGAGCAATTATTTATTGTGACATGGTCACAATGCTGGGCTGCAATTTTTAATCATATTTTAAATTAAATTAAAAATATAGGTTCTCCACTTCAAATTAGTGGCTTGCCCCTGTACATCATACTTTTCCTTAGAGTCGTGCCGGTCTTCTGTTAACTGCTTTCAGGGGAAGTTTTGAATTGAAATATCGTGACTTCCCGTTTGTGTCAAAAGTTCGTATGTAGTTAATTGGGGCCTCTTTCCCATAAGGTTCCCATTTCTGGTCTCGTTTTTCATCCATCTAACTCCGTTCTCGTTATTAAGGAAAGACAAACAGACGATAGGGAATTTATAGGTCAAGAATTTTTCAAATTGCAGCCCAATAAAAGATTTTTATTCTTATACATTATAGATTATAAAAAGCTACTTGAAGCAAGAGAGGCAAAAATCTTGGTCATTTAAACTGGCAAAAAACATTATTATTAGGCAGTCTGAAAAGATATTTTTGCATGGAGGCATCCATCTTCTCAGCATAGTGGAGAGATGCTGCCAATGCCCTGACAATAGACTTAGATTGAATGCATGTGCTAAAAGTGCTGCAAGCATACTGAATAAAGGAATGTGCGGAATATAAATCTCCTGAACGATAATTGACCTATGCGTTGGAATATGAAGTTGGCGCTAGATATAGTTTCTGCTTTCACATGTACAAATTTGTGTTTAAGTTAAAGATGGTTTTATTTTCTTAAATTTATATTAGACATACCTGTTTTCAGTGGTTCACGAACACTTATTGGCGTATTAATGCTGCAATGAATACCTTTGTATTGATATATCATCTTTATTTTCTTTCATGGGTGCAGCCATCATTGATCAGTTGCAGCTAATGAAAGGTAGATTAAATGAAATACACTACAAAATCTGACGTCAAAACACCAAATTATTATAATTATCTTTTTAATCTTTAATGCATAAGTAAAATTAGATTATAAAAGTAAGTATACTCTGTCAGAAAATTATTTACTTTGTTATACTGTTATATCTAGAGACTTATTGGAAGTGCAACCTGATGATATTACACAGTGGACTTCAGGTAAAATTACTGAATTAATTAATTATTTTGAAAAATATCCCAATAAAGATAATATTACACAAGTTTAAATGTTAAAATAAAAATGGGTACACAATTTTTTATGTTGTTATAGTTATGTATTGATAGTTTACAATAGTTATTTTACATGTATAGGCTGATTTATAATTTACAATATTTTTCAAATTAAAATAATTATATTACGACATAGTGAAATTAACTGATTAGGTTGCAACATGCAATTTAATTAACTACTAATATAATCACAACAGCACAATTGACTGCATTCTAAACACCCCCTTATATTCTATTACTATAGGTGATAGATATGTTTAATTTACGAGATTAAAAAGTAAACAATAGTGCACAGGATTTTTTCAAATAATTTAAAGGCTAGATAAAATGTGAAATAAGCACAAAGTTGTCTTACAAGTTAGCTGTTTCTCAACATAAGAATAGTGTTCCTCAAGACATTTCTCCCATCTTGTCACCAGTTTATTATACCTTGTTCAAAAACTCTAATTTCTGGGCATGCCCAAGAATTTTTTTCATGGGACCAAACAGATGAAAATCTGAAGGAGCCAAGATCAGACTGTAGGGTAAATTCTGGGTCATCTCCCAGCCAAACTGCACAATTTTTATATTATTAATAATTATAAAATGGCAGAAACTTTGCAAAATTTCATAAATTTTCAATAAAAAGCACAGGAGTTATTAAGCTTCAAAGTGGGAGAACAAAATCATGCCCCCACACAGACTAAAAACATTCACACACAGAAAACCCCCCAATTTTTTAAATTTCTCGACATTTTAAGGTCCCGAGCCCAAAAAATGTAAGTCTTAGGAGGATAAGGGCCCACCAGTGGCCAAGCAGTTTTCGTATTCTGAACACCGGGAGTTAGGGTCACAGGTTAGCACTTCTCTCGGACGGGCTGGCCATGTGGAGTTTTCTGGGTTTTCTCTACATCTATAATGCCTAAATAGGGTCCAGTTTCCCTTAAAAAACCTATCAGAAGGTATCCCCCTAGACAGATTGCCCAAATGTTGCATTGCCTTAACAAACAAACTTAGGAGGATAAGTATGACAATCGGTCATTTTTCGACTGATTGTCATACTTACCTTGTTATATATTATACTTAATATATTAATCTACAACACATCTGTAGGTGACAATGGATGTAATCTAATGTCAAACACAGGAACTTTTTATCCACTAAATAATTGTTCAAAGTGCTTTATCTGTATCCTAATCTGCAAAAAAATATTCATATGTATCTGTTGTTTTGAAATATGCTTGATATAAATTGTAAATGTGTAATATTATCTTTCATTTTTCTTAATACTTTGAAGTCAATTTCATTGAAATTCTTATTTTCAGAATTCTTTTGTCAAAAAGACTTAAGATTTATAATTAAAAGACAAATGACTTTAGATAAAGATGCAAAAATCAGTTCTTTGGCTTCTGACTTAAGAAAAATTCCCGAAATTGGCCCCAAACTCACTCAGGAAGCCAATTTAGCAGGAACAACGATTGATTCGGAGAGTCCCGTATTAGATGAATCTACAAAAACTTCTATTGGATTAGAAAATCAAAGCAGAGAAACAAATTTAGGCAAGTGATATTGTATTTATTAACTCGGTAACATAATTTTACCCGTATGATACATAGGTCGTAATTTATTTTACGAAAAAATTATCTTACAGCCAATATTGATTTCGATTATTAATAAAAGGTGGTTTATTTTGTTATTGCTGTAGAGTCTGGCTTACCTGTTTTCACTAACAATTTAATCAATATCTCATTTTTTTTTCTTGGTACGAAAATCTTTAAGATTCAGACACAGAAGAAGGAATTTGTTTTTTTAATCTTGTACACATCCAAATTCTATTTGGAGTATCACAACATTATGGAAATATGGTTAAATCGGTTGGAATACGTCACAATTCTTAATACTATACATTGTAAATAAGTAGGAATAATGTCAATTGTTTTTATTATTGTGATGTTGCGCCGCATGCTTTAAGTCTGTTTAGATTTCACTGGACTAGCCAGCTGTCTGAGGAAACTTTCTACTCGATAAAAATTCTGAAACGAAAAGAATTTCATAAATAAAGTAATTGTCAATTGATAAAAAATGACAATTTATTAACATAATATATTATTAATTATTTAACATATCATTCCGCACACACACAAACACAAACAACTCCTTGTCCAAATAACAGGACCCACTTTTCAAGTGTTTCCAAAAACTCAATCTGAAAATTGAGTGTTTACCTTATACGTCTTTGAAATTTTCACATCTCTTCAAACAGCGGTAGATGAATGGATAAGCCACTAGGCTCTGGAACTACAGGATATAGGTTCAAACTTTTGCAATTTAGTTCAATTTAGTAATGATTCTATTCACAACATCACTAGAAACCATCTTCAGACAATGGATTCATCATCATCTAAATATTAATTTGTTGGAGCATCTTACATAATGTAGGCTGGAAGGAGACAAGTTTTTGCCACAAATTATGGCTGGTGATGAAACATATGCTATCATTTTGAATGCAAGCACCAGTCTCTAATGGAAACATCCAATATCCTCTCTCCAGAAATCCAAGGTCATTCAAAGCAGCAAGAGAAATATAATGTTGACTGTGTTCTTTGATCAAAATGGGCATTAATATTTAGATATTTTTGCCCATGTACTATGTAACCATAGCAAAAAAAGCTCCAGATGTTACTATGCATGGACAAAAAAGACTAGTCTGATATGAAAATAGTATAGCCATAGTTGCAGTATTTTTTTAATTGTTAATGTTATGAACAATTTCCTCATGTGCTCATATTTGTTACACTTTAAATATAACAATACCACCATATCTGAAAATAAACATTAAAAAAAAAACCAAAAATTTTTATTTAATGATATAAAAGAGTTTAATCTATGGAGACTTCTTTGCTAAACAGGAAATGACTTAATTTTAAAATTGTGTTTTATAGGCTTTAAACGTGAGGAATAACAGTAATAATAATAATGCTAATGATACCGTAAAATAATAAAATAATTGTTACACATTAAAAATAACTTAAAATTGCAAAAGTTCAAACCTATATCCTGTAGTTCCAGTGCCTAGTGGCTTATCCACTCATCTATCACTGTTTTGAAGAGATGGGAAACTTCCAAAGACTTACTCAATTTTCAGAGGTCTGTTTTTCAGAAACATTTGAGAAGTGGTCCTATCATTTGGATAAGGAGCTATTTGTATTTAGGGTTACATCCTCATCAAATTCTGTCCAAATTGGAGACCCAAACATCTGACCCTCTCCTTGTTAGATTCATTCTCTTGTATTTGTATTGTTGGCCATTAGACTATGCTAGTGGATGCGATCTCTTAATTTCTTGCATTATTTTAATATGTATTGTGACTGTCAGTGTATTGTTCTGTGAAGCGATTTTTGTTTAGTTTTCTTTTATCCTTACAAATTAACAATGCTATCTAAACAAAAAACTAGTAACAAAAAGGATTTAAAAAAAAAACTGATTAAAATATCAAAATAAACTTTTTTTTTACAGATATGAAAAATGAAAATTTCTTGAATGAATAATCTATCAGAATTCGTTGATAATCAAAATTTAAATTAACAAATTATAGGTAATATTATATATTGTTTACATATCTAAAATGTATATATATATAAATTTGAATATTCTCTTATTTTCATTGTAGATGATTTTCATAAATAAAGACATTATATTTATTTATTAATTTTGAGATGATATTTAAATTAGTTTTTAATTATGAGGGTCAAAAAATCCATTAATGCAATAAAGTTCAATAATCATGTGAGATCTGACAACACTATGCAAAAGCGAATCATCTACAAAGAATGTTCTCAAACATTCTCAAACATCACACTTATTGATGTGAATAAGAGACCATGAACATTGGATGCGTAACATTTCTGTCCAAGCATAGCAATGAATTTGACAAAGGAAAAATGTAGAGATGCTGTGCATTTTTTGACTGCAGAAGGAGCAGGACCATCTGAAACTCATCTACAAATAATAGCAGTATATGATGGGAATAGCATATCACTGACAATCATTTATTGGAGTAGGTCATTTCAAAAAGGGCATCCTTTGTTGGCAAGCAACATTACTCAGATGGATCATCTGAAAATATCTTTTGGATGAATGATAGACAAACTCATTCACAATAACATGCATCACAGAGGGCAAACTTGCCAATTAATGAATGTTAGTTATGGTTCCATTCACAATATCACTAGAAACCATCTTCAGACAATGGATTCCTCATCACCTGAATATCAATTTGTTGGAGCATCTCACATAATGTAGGCTGGAAGGAGACAAGTTTCTGCCACAAATTATGTTAATGAAACATATGCTATCATTTTGAATGCAAACACAAGTCTCTAATGGAAACATCCAGTATCTTCTCTCCAGAAATCCAAGGTCATTCAAAGCAGTGAGAGAAATATAATGTTGGATGTGTTCTTTGATCAAAATGGGCATTAAAAATATTTAATAATATAATTAAAATGTCGAATATAACTTTATTTATACAATTTTGAATTTATGATAATAATGTAACCCATTATTACTACTTTCTTTATAACAAGTTTTACATCTTTCACTTAATATTATTTCATTACTATTATAAAATTTTAAGTAATTTACAATTGTAATTTACCATTATGATGAAATAAACAATGGATAAATATATTGCAATTGCAACTGCAAGGAAAAGATCAAAAACAGCTGGTTTCACTCTGTAAAGAAAAAGTAGAAAAATTTATATGTAAACTATATTAATTAACAGAAAATATCTGCAAAGAATTATACAGATTATTATGAACAAGATGTGTTCAAGAAGTTCCAGGAATGGATAAAAAAATCAAAATATATTAAATTTATTTATATCTTAGTACTTTTCAAAATAATCACCCTGAGCTTTATCACATTTTCTCTAGCAACTCCTCGTAATTGAGGAAGCATTTAGAAAAATCAGCTTCTTCTGAAATTGCAAAATTTTCTTTGATTTGTCTTGTATGAGTTTTATTGGCTCAATTGTTTACCCCTTAAAGTTTTTCAACTTTCAATAAACAGGTATTAAACCAGAGAACAGTGATTGTGGAAAATTAACAATTCCATGTTTTACTAAATAAGCAATGATTGTAACAGCTGTACGCAGCCTGGCATCATTGTCATTAAATAGCCAATTTTCCAATTTTTCTTTCACAATTTTTTGGGTCATTTCAGGAAAATTATTTTGTGTAATTGTAATTAAAAGGTATCATAAATGTACTGACTGACTGGCCTTCAGAAATAAATTGATTTATTTGTTCTTCTATATTTTCCATGACAAATTTTAAAATAGTTTTGCTACTGAAATCTTTTAAAATAAAAATAAGAAAAATTACATAAACATGAGATATTTCTATGATTACTATCACAAACATATTAAACTGGTCTTGTATAAATTACAAAAAACTGTATTCATATATTTTTTATTTATATGTCCCTTCTTGGAACTTTTGAACACTCCTCTTACAAATTATTAGCATATTTTCATAATTCCTTAAAAATCATAAAATTGAGGCCAATAAATAACTGATGTAATGATGTTTTTCGTATTAAAAAAGTTAGCAATTTTCACTGATTTTATTGCAAACTTCTTTGGATTGAAAAATGTTTATATTTCCTTTCTCTAAACAACATATAAACTATATAAGCTTATTTAAACTTGATGTATTGTTTTTGGTTTGAATAGTATGAATAAGAATCAAAATAAATTTAAATGTTATGTTAAAAAAATGCATTAGATATGAAGTCTGTTTCTAATATTAAATGTTTTAATTAGTTGGGTTTTTATGAATGGGATAAAGTGTGCTATGGGTGACCCCATATAAAACTGATCAAACCCCAATTGGCTCACCAATTGAGTAAATTATTGTAATCTTCATATTAGAAAATTAGAACAAATGAGAGAAAATAAAACTAGCCAAGAAACTCTTTGAAACTTAATAATTCACAAAACATTATAGAAACTAACATAATCAACACTTTATTGTTTAGGGAGGTGCAGTTTTATGTGGGATGTCGTGTTTATATAGCCTGAATATAAAAAAGATAAATTGCAGTTTTTTAAAAAGAATCAATATGTAACAATCTGAAGATAATTAAGAGGCATGATTCTTAAATAGTACTTTTAAATAATGTTGGAATAGCTTGGATAAAATACTGAGAATTTAATAATACTTGATAATAAAGTATTTTGTATTTTATAATTTATAGCTATCATAGAAAAATTCATAAACATTTAAAAAATTGATGACACTAAATTACATAAATGCACAAAGTATTATACAGAATTACAAGATTATTTTATTGCATTAACTTGCAAATCTAGTTATTTATCAATCTTGATAAATATTTAATCATAAACTTTTGATTTAAGATTGTATTTTAGATAAAATATGACAGAGTTAAAAATTATTTAAATTTAAATAAATCTTTTTGAATTTTGTAATGACCATTATCCAAGAACAAAATGAAAAGATCTCATACTTTAAAAATATTTATAATTGTAACAAACAAATGACTACAAATATCAATATCTTAATAATAATGATGCTTAATACATTTGCTGTGCATGCTGATAAAGCACTATCAAGTTATAGGAAAATAGAGTATCAAAATTTCATGAGATTAACCTAAAAGCAAAAATTCATAAATTTATTAAGTATCAATGATTTTGACAATATTAAAAACATGTCATTAGGTATTACATGACTGTAGTCAGATAAGAAATTTAAATTAGGAAATTCAAAGTTACATAAGACAAATATACAACAAGAACTTCATGTAAAAAAGGTGTTATATATTTTTCTGTCGTGATCTCAACATCAAATAAAACAATACATGAAGATGGAAGATTAGAAACAGAATTAGCATGAAATGTGTGATCAGAAAACTAAACATTGTAAGGCTTCAACTCAAATTTTCTGAGATTTCCAAATTTTTCCAAGCAAAGAGAAATCCCAAGAATCACAAACTTTCCAGGCAAATAGACACCCATATATTCATACTTTATTTATAATCATTAGTTATTCATCTTAAATTATAGGTAGACCTTGACTTTTAATTAAACATATAGAAACCCACCAACCGAATGCCGAAAATCAATCGGGCTATTTTTATGCTAATTACTAAATAAATTACGTAATCAATTTGGCACTAGAGGTAAGCGTTAAGCGCCATCTCTTATTAATATTAATAATTATAAATAAATTAATTAATTTAAATAATTTAGAACCGCTGGGAGAAAAAATCGGCCCGGAGCGGGACTCGAACCCACAACTCCTGCTTACCGTGCAGATGCGTTGCCAGTTATGCTATCCGAACCTTCAGTTTGATCTCCTCTTCCAGCGTATAGAAGCTAACATTATAACCATCGATGGTTATTAATCAGACGGAACCTGACTGAGCTTGAAGATGTGAACGGAAGGGTGCATGCTTCCAGGAAACCCTGGCTTGCGACCTGCAGACGAGGTATCGTAAAAATTTGAATTGGATCTTAACAAAACAAAGTCCGCACAAAAAAAAAAGCTTCAATGGCGGCACCATTGATNATAATTATTAATATTAATAAGAGATGGCACTTAACGCTTACCTCTAGTGCCAAATTGATTACGTAATTTATTTAGTAATTAGCATAAAAATAGCCCGATTGATTTTCGGCATTCGGTTGGTGTGTTACTATATTGGATATCAGGTTTGGAGAAGTTTATTTTAATCAAACATTCAGCTTTCAGACAACTAACTCTTTCAAACATAATACTTTGATACTCTAAATTTCCTTTGCATGACAAATTCTGACTCTTGTACATTTTTGGTTAGTAAATAAAAATTTTCAACAATCATGTGGTGATGCTTTCTGCCAGTCTTCATTTTGGTAACAGCAAAATAATTTGTAAAAATTAATTTCTAATTGTCTGTTTTATGCACTATAGCATAATCACTGTAAAAATTAAAACATTTCTACATTAATATTAATTTTTATGTAAGACTTTTAAAACAAAACTCAATTTATAATTTAATTCTATTGTTTGACTTTTTGGCATTCAATTTTCATGCAGTTTTTAAGAAATGTGTTATGTCCAAAAAATCAGGATTCCATATACATATCAATGTTTAATTTTTTAATTTAGTTTTTAAATATACCTGTANACTTTTATTAATATTTACCTTTAATTTAGCAATAATTTTAGAACATAATTTTGTATTATTTTAAATAAGGCTATATATCTAATAAAGAGAAGCAAAAATTCTTTTTCTTTTCTGGTAAATTATTCATTTCAGGTATTAATGGAATCTCAAAAATATTTTTGATTATTCAACTTTGGTAATTATCAGTATTTTCAATTCCAAATCTATTAATGATCTCACTATCTTACAAAATGGATAAATAATTATTAAAAATATTAATAAAATTACGGAAATTAAATTAATAAACTACAAGATCATTTAAAAATCAAATGATAACTCAAATAAATGATTTATTATAAATATATATATTTAAACATATCATTTTTATCATCATTACTAAAACATCAATAATACTTTTACTTATTGGGCAAGACACTACTAATTTGAAGATGGAGAGCATATATTTTAAATTAAATAAATTAAAAATTATGATTAAAAATTGCAGCCCGGCATTTTGACAATGTTTTTCGTTAATTTATTTAATAACTGTCTTCAAATTACAAAAAAACATCAATAATTTTAATCTTACTAGTCTTAAATAATGTAATGAATATGAAAACATCTATAACAAAATTTGATTTACCTCCTGTCTGGTTTAAAAATGGAAGTTCGTACTTCTTTAAGATACCGTGCCATTGTTTGTTCCAGAGTTGTGACTAACGGATGTCTAGGTGATATGGAAGCTAAAAGTTGGGCACTACGTGAATTGGAACTGAGATAGTCAATCCAAGCTGTTAAAAACTGTTTCTGTACAGCCTGTAAAGATAAAAATTCTTAATTTTCAGTTTTTTATTTTTATTTTTATATAGACTACAGATGAATAAACATACAGTTAAGCAAAGCTGCTGCTGCTATTTTGCAAAATGGTAATGACAATCAAATTCATTAGGTGAGAACAAATGATTTTTTGCATTCTGCTTTTACTTCCACTAGTGAATGTCTAACTAAACTAAGCTTTAGAGTTCTTCACAGAAAATAAGAACCAAATAAGTAACTCTTGGAATTGTGTCATAGGATATTAAGTTATTGAGATTTAGGAGGTACCATCCCAATGTTATATTTTTTTAGTTTTGCTTATCTTATAATTTACAGCTACAATGAATTGTAATAGTAAAACATTTTTATGTTTCAGATGGCATCTTCTAAATTAAATATCAGTAAGTGTCATGTTTTCAACAACTGATGCAGAAATGAAGGATATATGAAGTAGATTATGTGAGGGTTTTTATTTCCATTCTATTAATAGCAGTTTTCTGTGGAGTATATACTATTGTAGATTATCCACACAGACTTACAGTAATACAAATAACAACATTGAAAAATAATAATTATTAGTTTTTTATAATAACTATTTATTTTTTGTGTAAAATAACTACATCTCTATTGTTAAGGATATAGATACAAAAATGATTATTAACTATAAAGGAATAAAATTATTTAAAAACTGTAATTTTTCCTAATACTTGGATACATATTCAATATAGTCACTTGTTACACCAATAATAAGAAATAAATTCACAATTAAATGTCTAATCTGAGAAGTTATTTTCAAGAAGTGAAAGAGAACGATGCCAATCGAATTGTTAATTTCTTCCTATCTTGGCCATTCAATTACTCTCCAATATTGGAATATTTTACTTAAATGCAGACAAAACACCTAAACAGTATATATTATTTAATATTAGCACTTTTACAAATGTTTTCATCTGTTTATAACAGATGTCTTCTATATAATGCAGAACTAAACAAACAAATTAAAATTGAATATTCTTTTATGAACAAATTATGCTGATATGACTTGACCAATATCAGATTTTTTTTATCTTATTTTCTAAGTGCATGTTTTTCAAAGTATGGAATAAGCTCCTGGAGGATATGATGCAATAGTAAAAATTAGCAATTTAAAACTTTCAACCAGAAGATAAATCAGAATAAATCAGTGGATATTTTGCTACCATTTATAATATCTTATCATATTTGTGCAAAATGGTTTTTCAACTTTATAACAATTAAAGATGAAATATCAATGTTGACTAAAGTTGAAAAAGAACACTTTTTGGAACTACATTATAATTTTATTCACTCTTATCACTATCATCATTATGTTCATTCATAAGCATGCTATAAAAATTATAACAAATTCTTAAATTTAACTGAAGAAAAAGCCATTATACCAAACACTAATTTAGATTATTTTATGAAAAGATGATTATAAAAAGTTCTGTCAGGAAAGACAAATGCTACCAAAAATAGTTTGAATCACTGGTCTAGTAGGTATTACATTTTTTAAATTATTATTATTTTCACAAAATTTAATCTCTTGTAATACACATGTTTAGTAGTCAGTTTAAATAAACTTTATTTTAATATCTAAATTTTTTAATCTAGTTGATAACTGATTTACAATATAAATTCTTTGTAAAGGGTCTGGGCAGGAAAATAGGAAATTATAAATGGACAATTATTAACTTTTAAATATTTATTAATAAATTTTCATATACAAGATTTCAAACAACACAGTTTATCATTTATGTTTTGAAGATGACATCAAACAAGCAATACTCTTTGTATCTTCAAAGTATGTCATGCATATAGTCTATTGCAAAATTATAATCACACACACATTTTTGTAAATACAATCTATTATCTTATGGTCTTAATAGTATATTTATTAACTTTTATAAAAATCAAATAATTAAAAATAATAATGAATGAGCAATTATTTATTGTGACATCATCACAATGCCAGGCTGCAATTTTTAATTCATTTAATTTAAAATATATACTCTCCACCTCAAAATTTTAATAAAAAATTTTATGTTCTTTTCATGGAACATTTACATTCCATTTTCGTTTTCGACCTGAAGATGGCCTATTAATTGGGCTGAAAACATTTGTTTTTTACAATTATATTTATTTCTCAGCAAAAAAGGTGTTTTGTTTCTCTTTGTTTAATTGCTGAGCGCTTTTGATATTGATAATTTTTAAGTTGAAATAACATGACTTCAGGCTTGCATCGGAAGTTTGTATATAGTTAATCAGGGCCTCCTGCCCCTAAAGTTTCCAGACCCGGTCTCATCTTTCATCTATCTAACTCCATTCTCAAGACTAAGGATAGACAGACAAACAGACAAAAGTAGGAATTTATAGGTCTACAAATTTTTCAAATTGCAGCCCAATTAAAATAAAATCAATTTCTGACAAAAATATAAGTTTAAACTTGGCACGCCATGCCGTCAGTACGCCTATGCTTCACACGTTTGTCTCCTACTTGTGCCAATTCAATGGTGGTAGAAGTATCCTGGCAGAGAGCAAGATTGAAGTGGGCAAAAAATAATATGATGTTATAGACTGATGAATGGAAATAAATTATATTTTCTGGCCAAAAAAAGTGGAATTTAGATGGACCAGGTGAATTTTCCTACTATTTGCATGATTTGAGAAAAAGTGAGAATGAGTGGACACAAGGAAGAAAATCTGTAATGATATGGGCAGGTTTCTGATTGGATGATGCAATGAATTTAGTTTTCATTGATAACAAAATATTCAGAAAAATATCAAGAAATATTACATCAAAATTTAATTACTCTAAACTTGCTGTGGCTTTTCTTAATGACATGTTATTAACAGTTAAAAGTTGAAAAACCTCACTTCATCTGTGGGAGTTAAACTTTTTGTTCTTCCTAGTCTTATGTTTTTGGCATAATTCTCTCTTTGAGCTGAAACATTTCTTACAGCATGTACAGAGCAATTAATAGAAATTGAAATTTGCCTCAAAGATTTATTAGAACCACGCAAAAAGTAATTTCATGAATCTCTGTCTCTGACAATGTTGTTCCACAAGACATTGTTGAAAACTTTATTAAGATTGTTAAAATAGAAATAAGTAAAATAAGTAGGGTGTGTTTATATTTTTGCAACAAAACAAAAATTAAATTTATTATTTTTTTTAATTATTTGATTTTTGTAAAAATTAATAAATATACTATTAAGACCATAAGACAATATCAAATTTTTATATCAAATTTTTTAATTTTAATTTAAGTTTACAAAAATGTGAGTGTGTTTATAATTTTGCAACAGACTATAGAGAAGTGCACAACATATTCTTAGATGTGTTATTAATTGTATGATGAATTTGTCTCAAGAATTTCAATATTTTATGAACAAAAAAATGTGGTATATGAAGTTCATCCAAAAAATATTGAAACTCTTCAAGCAAAAATTCATCACACAATTAATAACACACCTGAAAATATGTTGTGCTCTGCTCCATGCATATTTTGAAGACACAGTGTGTCTGTGTATGAATGAAGGTCACTTCTTGATGTCATCTTCAAAATATATATGGCAAATATGTTGTTTGAAATCTTGTATGTAAAAATTTGTTAATAAATATTTAGAAGTCTAATTATAAACCCTGTTTTCCTTGCTGGACCCTGTATAAATAAATTTTATACAAAAAAAATTAATTTCAATTTCAAAATATGATAAGTAAAGCTAGAACATCTAGGACCTCAAAAACCATATAAGTTACAATTTTTATAAGTATTTATATGATTTTTAGTGCCTAGCTGTCATAACTCTAATGAAAGCATTAATTCTCTTACTAATCCATCTGAGAATATTTCTGCTTTAAATGTTCCAGACAAATTGTACATGTGACGAGCTAAAGCTTCTGCTATGATTTTCACATTCCTTGCAAGTTTATCAACATCAACTTTATCCCTGTAAATAAAAATTTTTTAATTAATGGGGAAATTACTATTATAATTATCATCTAATATTTTTATTGAAATATATCTAAATATCATTAACATTAATTTCAAGTTATCATCATCATAATCAGAAATCATATAATTCTTTCAAATACAATCAGAAATAAAAAGTTTTTCATAAAATTGAATACAAAAAATTTTTTATATATGATTAATTTGATATAATTATCTAATTTCTAATGTTCTCATTTTTACCAGAATTAACAAATGTTATTTGGCGTTAATAACTGATCGTTATTTTTGTTATAAAATTGTAAATAAAAAAATTAAGAACTAATTATTTTGGCTAATTTAAATATTTTGTTCATCAAAATAATTTGGCTTCATTTCTTTATGCAGTGCTGATTGATTACAACACAGCAAAGCATTTCTACATGAAGCACTATAATGTAGTAAATTGTTCTTAAACATTTGTTGAAATGGTGATACTGCAAAAAAAAATACAGCAGCTTTTTTTGTCTGCTACATATACAAAGAAAAATGGATGCTTGTATGTATAATGTGGTATTATGCTGTGGAAATAAAAATGTTGAAGTAACTGTTGATAAAAACATTATAGAAATATTAAAATCAGGTAAATTCACTTTTAAATCAATTGCTTTTGTGTGATTCAATTATATAAATTACATGAAAATGTATATAATATTCTAGCAAACCAGAGATGTCACCACTACTACTATCTCACTGTACATAAATCATAAATATAAACAAGTTTTAAGATAATAAATTTTAAGACAAATATTTATATACTTCATAATTAAGGAAAAATTCATATTTAATTAAATTTATATTTACTTTTAAACTGAAATTTTTTAGTTGAAATTACACTCATTATAAAAAAGGTTAAAGCATCAAGAAAGAAAGCATTAGAATGAAATAAAACAGAGAGTGTGTGTGTGTGTGTGTGTGTATTAATCATAAGTGATCATTAAGTGATGACAAAATGAATACAAATGGTCCATAGAATTTGGAGTAACATCATTCTTTATTGGCATCTTTAGTATGGTGTTGAATTTTCTCTGGCACAGATACAAGTCAATGTTCAGCTTAGAATTGAATCATACAGACACCTAATACTATCTTGTGCCAGATTTGTCCACAATTGTTGTAACTGGTCCTTTAAAGTTTTGCACATTTTGCAATGGTCATAAATGTCTTCAAAGCTGGTTCCATACATGCCGTATTATTAACAAGTCTGGAAATCTGGAAGACCAAGGAAGAACATCAAAACCTCACAAGGACTGCAGTGACACTTTTGCTATATATCTTATTTAAAAATTGTTGCTGTTTGAAGAAGGATAACACATGAAGTCTCAGGAAGACCACTGTGTTGTCAATGTTCTTCAAATCAAGACTAATTGTGATCGAGTATATGAAATAGCCCCCACACTATAATATAAGAAGTAATGTCTGTGTGCCACTCAACAGTAATGTTAAGTGACACACAAATGCAATAAATGAAAGATTAGTCTGATTACGAAATGGACTAATCATCCACCACACTTGCACAATGTGATCATCTGAGCTCAAACAAAAGCACTAAAGATAATTGGACTGTTTATTTTGGAAGTGGTGTAAATCCATTTTTGAAAAAATTGAGAAATTGCATAATTTACATATAATTTAGTGTAAAATTTTTATTTATAAACAATTCACACTTAGTATTTTATAATAACCATATGCTTTGATCAATTAAAAATTTGTCAGTAAATGACATTGTATAACCATTGATTATAAAAGTGGTTTAAGTCCATTTTCTGCAGTCTAATTAAGCACTTATGGGCTGTCCATAAATTACATTTGCATCTTACCAACAAAAGCACAATTTGATAGAATGGAAATAGATGAAAAGAAAAAAAACCATGTAATGAGCCTAAATGAAAAGCAGTGCCTAATGATAAGCTCATAATAATGATAAACTTATCATAAAATACTTTAACAAGTAAATATCTTTATTGTTGAAAATAAACAACACCATTTTATTTCTTGTTATTATTTATAAACAAAATTGGATTAATACAAAATATATTTTAAGTGATATTTAATTTTTCATAATTGAAATTAAATGATTTTTACAATTGACTAATTATGAAAATTGTGTAAGTCCATTTACAACCCATAAATATATATTATTTTAGTTAAATTTGCCTGAAAGAAATTTATATAATCAAATTACATAATGATAAATTAGTAGAAACATTGCCAGACTTGACATAATTAATTTATATTTTTGAATTGACTAATATGCTAACCTATAATTTTCTCGAAACAACAATAAATTGACTTGCACCACTTTTAAAATAAATAGTCCAATTCACTGTCATTGCACATCTGTCCTTGCTTTCCAGTCCTGACACACTGCATTGATTGTACTGGTGTTAGTGGCAGAGAATGTAGGGGACAGTGAGAATGCAGCTCTGCTTATGTCAGTTGCCTTGCAGTTGTTCAGTATGATATAGGTTGCCATATAGAATCCTATACATAATGCTGTATCATGGACAGTGATGTTTTTGATTCTCTCCATATGCAATGGTTTCCCTTGTGGTTGTTTGCTGTAGCAACAAGTGCCTTCCCAATGGTTCAACTGAACACACCATATGTCTGCCAAAGCATGAAATGATCAGTCTGCTTTGTTAACTTTCAAAATCCTCTTTAATAGTCTGTCAGTTGTTGATAGTGATGTTTTACGTGTAAAACATTAATATCAATCTTCCAGGCATCCTTCAACTTTCAGAACTCTTCTTAAAGTGAACACTCACTGTAGTACACAAGAAGTGCATTATGTTGGGCTGTAATCTGTTTTATGAGATAACTGCACCTAAGCCTTCTGGTAAAAATTTTGATGTTCCATTTAACACCAAACTGGCATAATTTGCATACCTGCCTAAGACATATTTACCAACTTTCATTTATTAATAAATTGGATAAGTCTTTCTGGATGCTTAACTTTTTTGACAATGAATATATATATAAATTTTATCATAAATTAAATTTGTACCTTGTGTCCAATATTGACATTCGACTAAGAAGTTTTGGTACATGCAACCGAGAAAGAGTGAAAGCTGGTAGACGTCTAATACTAAATCGTTCATGCTCCCATGCCAAGACTTCTTCAGCTAAATTAATTTTCTTATGAACCATACTAACATTCATTTCGGGATAAAGCCAATTTGCAACATTCTGTAACTCCTAAGTTAAAAAAAGAAAGTTTGAAATCATAAATTCAAGAATTCATTTAAAATTTGTTTCATAAATATTATAAGATTTTAATTTTAGAAATAAAATTAGAACTATACTATTACCTATTGTGAATTTCATTAGCGTGAATTTTAATGAACTCACATGTTTGTGTATTGATATTATCTTGGACATAACATATTAATTCTATAAAATCTTTTATTGTAAATTTAGCAATCTAAACATTAATAGAAAAGCATATATATTAAGCTTAATTTAACACTAATTATGTAAATATCTACAATTAATAGATTACTATGTACTTGAATAAAATGAAGTATATTAATAATAAAAATATACATAAAATTATTTTATATATATTTGTTATATAAATTCTCCATTATACTACATAATCATAAATAATTAGGAAACTAAAATTTATTATCTCATTATTATGTTTATCATAATATTGATAAATATCAGAATAAATCAATCACTCAAGCTTTATTATTTGATATAATGTATGTTATTACAAAGGGGGTTAAATAACATTGTTACATTAAGGTTGATATATGAACAAAAAGTTTATATAATTTATATAATGTTAACATGGCAAAACTGTCACCAAATAAAATTTGATAAATATCAAAATAAAATAATATTTGATTTACATTATATAACTTAATTATATTAACATTATATAACTGATGCAATGATATTATATTTTAAACAGATATTTGTTTTGTTTAAAATATAATATCATTGCATCAGAAAACTATCTAGAGTTTATCACAGAAGCAATTTGATAGCATCATTAGTGATAAATACATAGTATAAACAATAGTTGAGACAGAGCAATATAATGCTATATTCTATTTACAAATTGTCCTATATACTGGAAAAATATAAAATACAAGCTTTCTGAACCAAATTATATATATGCTTAGTATAAAGTTATTTCTTTAATCTGCTTTGGTTCTTAATAGCTAAACATATTATGAATATCTTATGTGGAAAAAAAAAAAAATATAAATCTGACAGTGAATTTCTTTCTTTAAATGAGACTTAAAATTTTATACTTAATTGAGACTTAAGTAATAGTAAGAAATTTAAATAACAACTTGTTTAGATATTTTTTGTATTATCATTGATTACTTATAATTTGAAAAAATTATTTGCAATAACTATATAAATTTTTCTTTTATTTTAAAGTATAAGATATAAAATTTGATTAATAGAACTCCTACCTGAACAAACTATGAAAATGTTAAAGCTTTGACATTTAATCTACTTAAGATAAATATGTGAAAAAATATAAAGTTAAAAAAAGTAATTTTTTAAAAAGTGAATCAATTCAATCACATTGCATATGTAAATGAAATATTAGTTAAGTCTTTTTCTAAGGAAAACCCAGTTTTATTGTATAATGATTTTGGACTAGAAGAAAAGTAATTTCAATGGCCAAACATGGTTTTTGAATCATCGTAGTTGGTGCTACAATCAGTGAAAGTTGTGGGCTTCATTTTTTTCATGGGAAACCCCCCAGTTTTACAGCATAATGTTTCTACATTGAAGGAATGTGTCCCCTTGCCTCTCATTTTCAAAGCGGCAACTGCAGCACTATCTATGATGATTCAAAAACCATCTTTGTCCATCAGAGTTACTTTTCTTTCAGTCTAGAATCATTATGCAATAAAACAGGTTTTTTTAAAAAAAGAACTAATTTTCAGAGATTACGATGCCATCTACTATAATTTGAAAAATTGTCCCAGATAAACCATACATAATTTTTAACATAGAATCCAAATCTGCTATGAAAAATAGGAGTTCCCATTTGAATTTAAAGTTGTCCCCTGCACCACCACCAGGGGTGGCAGGGAGGCTAAATTTTGTGGGGTTGAACTGTCCCCCCACCCAAAATACTGAGAGTTTATTTTAAATATTTTTTTGTACAATGCATATTTCTCAAGATATTTTACAGTATCAAATTAAATAAAACACCCTGTATATATTAAAATGGACTTTTTCTATCATGGCCATCAACCAATCAAGTAAAGCCTGAAAATATATTCAAATAGTGAATGCACTACTCATGACAATTAAATTTTAGAATTCTCCTGCATTGGACTGTTTAAGCTAGTGATCATATTTCTTATTCTTAGTGATAATTTGTTTTATTTGTCAGCTTCTTTTCAGTGTATGCTGTAAATAAAGTCACCTTTCTGTAATATTTCAATTTTCTAATAATGACTTATTTTAATATAAATATCATATTAAATCTTTTAAGTGTTTCCAATAATTTTCTTCAGTACATCCATCTAAACACAACATAATTATTTATTTTATTTTTTGCTATGTTTTAATTTCATATTACAAATTTACAAATAAAAATTTCTAATCTCTCTAATTTTCAAGAATATGATAATACCTCAGATAAAAAAATTAATAAAATAAAAGTTGCAATTTGCAATAAGGAAAATAAGCACACTGCTGTTTTTAATTCATTATCAAATCTTGCTTTTAAATTATTCTTATTGTTATTAAATACAGATTGTGTAATTAATCTATACTTTGTTAAAAGAACAAAACCGCTGATAAAATGTGAATTAGTTTCATCACAGTGTTAAATATTTCTAATATACCTTGTATAAAAATGATCCTGGGCTTCCATCCTTAGGTGGCTTTGATACATGTAAATACAATGAATCATCCGTTCCTATTGTATCTAAACATAATGTATACAGAGAATCTGGTAATAAACTGCCTTCTGCAATAAAAGAACATAAGCATATTTTGAAATAATTGTAATTTTTCCCAAAAACATTAATTTAATAATGAATAAATAGCATTCTAGCAATGTGATTCCAAACAGGTATACAAAATACATTACTTAAGAAATACATTAATGTCTATATTTCTCTACTGATCTAAAGCTATAATTCATCTAAATGATTGCAATAATTTTATAATTATCTAAAATCTATGTAATGGTAATTGTCAGGATCATTAACTAATCAAACAAACAATGTGTAATTTTTAAATATATAATGTTTTGGACCAAACTGCATAAATTTCATGTGGACTTTGGAATGTGCTCTTATAGAGTAGTATGATGAGAAGATTTAAATTGAAGTTCATTTTGAATATTGTAGAAGTTCTAAACTTGGAGGGGAATAATGAAGGATTTGTTATTCAAACTTGTTTTGTGACTCAGGAAAGTCAAATCTGCACTAAAAATAAGAACTATTTATAAGATGTACTCTAGAAATAAAAAGCTAGATTTTTGGAGAAGTTGAAGTTAGTCAACTTCAGATGAAACAAAGAAGTTCAACTAGGCTTAGGATGTAGTGGCTAAATGAAAGTCACAAGTTAGCTGTAACAGTAAAATAGTCAACTTATGTTACCAAGAAAAAATGATTTGAAGGAAATGTGCAACATGAACATAAGAATGTCATATATCCGCACCCTCCAGGAATTGCTACTTCTTCAGTTCTGTATGAGAACAGCATTAATTGTTTGTGACAGCTATATTGTACAGTACATACATTGTGAAACAGATTCTTGTTTTATTGCTTTTATATGCTAACTTGTATGCAATTAAAAAACACTAGGAATGTTTGTAACCAAAAATGAATGAAAATAAAGAATATTAATTATAATGATTTTATGTTTTATATTATTTCTTAAATCATTCTGAAATCACTTTTAATTAAGTATTCTAAACATAATCAATCAAAAATAAAACTATAGAAAATAAAAATATGATACACTAGCTGTGCCTGCATGGAATTCAGTTTGTGACTATAACAGTATCAGTTAGATGATATCTTTTAATTTATATGAATGTTTTAGGAACGCATACGGGACAAAAGATATTCATTATTTTAAGCAACAACAAATAAGCAGATGTTCAGCACAAGTTCGTACACGTGCACTGCGTATCTTGCTGATCACACGACTGCGCCACACAGTTACCTATCTCGTATACGTACGCGTCTTGCCCCTCACCACCTGCTGACACCAAAAATATAACACTTACCTAGATGATATCATTTAATTTATATGAATGTTTAACGGAATAATATACAGCCTATGTCCACCCTGAAAGTCCATTCTAAATATTGGTGAAAGAATTTTTGAAATTGGATGAGTAGTTTCGGAGATTACCTCCTACATCTAAACTTACAAACTTTACCACTTTATAATATTAGTATAGATAATAGAAAAAAACACAACAGTAAAAAACAATCTATCAAATTATAATAAACATAAAATTTTACTGCTATATTTAATATAATTTATTTTATACAATTCAATATTACTTTTCAGTGAGGAATTATATTTCTAAGAATATACTATAATCTTGGCCAATGTATGAATGAGACAAAATACACCAATTAAGTTTACTAATAATGAGATAGAGCAACGGTTCCCAACCTTTTTTCATTAGCGTACCCCATGGCATTTCCAACTTCCCAACAAGCAATGCATGCACAAATCTCGCACTGCCTGTTTGTAGAGTGTGTCGCCATTTTGAATTTTATTTTGACTTGGTTCTCGGTCCCCTTAGTACCTACAAGTCTGGTTTTTTTATGCGTGCATGATTTGGGTACCTAATACTTTGTGCCAAATTGCAACTTTTGACATGTCTCTAAGCCAGTAACACAGCAGGCAGTATGATTTTATAAACAAGACATAGTCTTGTCAATAAAAAATTAATAAAAATACTGAATAAATAACGAAAAAAATTACAGCTTGTAGAGAAAATCTGGAACTAGCTAAGTCTTTTTTCTTGCTAACAATAAAAAATACTTTTTATAAACAAAAGAATACTTTTCAAACAACACGTGGGGATATTGTTGAGAAATAATAATAATAACAGTAACACACCCCACCATCAAAAGTCCATAGCATAATCACACATAATGGTATTGACTACTACCCACTACTATTGACCGAAACATTTATTAATCTGTTGCATTGTACAATTGGCAGCATAAGTTTTTATTTCTATTTTTGCATTTTGAAATGTATAATAAAGTTTGTGATTGTTGCAAGGAACAATTTTTACCTAATAATTTTTTAATACTATTAATTTGTGATACATAATATATTATTTTTTTCTGCCATAATAACTAACTTTTTTCTGTACTCCTAAACAACCTATCGCTTACACAGGGTTGGGAATTGCTGGGATAGAGTATGGTACCTCTAAGTAATATGCATAGTCTGCTGTTCTTTAGCATATTGAAACTTTTTATAATAAAGTTATGTATATATTTATGGTAGTAAATGATAAAATAGATTAATAATACATATATTTTATACATTTCTGACTTACTAAACTTTTTATTATTTTTCTTTACATTTACTAGTTATATGGTTACCGTAATTTTTTGCTGTGTACTGCAAAACTCACAAATAATCAAATCTGCAAAAGTTGAAGTTCAAAACATAAATATCAGCTGAAAAACATTGAATCAACATGTGTGTATGTTTTATGAAGTTTGAGTATTAAAAACCAGAAAACATTATAAAGGAAAATGCTTGTAATAATTATCATGCATGAGTAGCTAATCTTTATTATAAAAATCTGTAAAATGAATAAATCACAAAAAAATTTACCAGAACTATCTATATTATCTTCTATCCATTTCTTACTTCCTTGGTAATTAAATTTTCCACCACCAGACAGAAGAAACAATAAATTAAATCTGAAATAAAATTTACTTAATTTTTAAAAAGTACATAAATACAAATAATTATTTTTTAAATGAAAAATTATTTTATTGTAATAGGAAAAAATATGATTTTTTTTGTCTGTAGATAGTTTTAATTTAAAAATGATCATTTGTTTTCAAACAATTCATCATATAAAATTAGTCTGAATATAAATTAAATTCAGACTAATTTTATATAATAAATTTGTTTGAAAACAAATGATTATATTTTTTAAATTAAAACTATCCACAGACAAAAAATTAATGAAAAGATAAATTAAAAAAATGTTTAAAACAAAATGAAGATAAATCTTCAAAAATCACTAATACTAGCATTTGAACACATTTAAATATATTTGTAGCACAGACCATATATTTTAATTAATGAACTATCTCAATATGTAAAAGTAAAGACGTTCTGTAATTGATAAAAGTTGCAATAATTTTAAAAATTAATTAATTAAAAATAAAATTACAAATATTAGAATTCTTTAAATACAGCAAATTTCTAACATATTATAAATCATTCATTTTTTAAATAAATAATCTTTATAAAATATTTTTACCTTGGATGAGTACGAGAACTAGTATACAAATGTGACAAAAGCCGAGCCAATTCCAACAATGCTGCCACTCCACTACCATTAGAATCAGCACCAAATGATAATGCCTATTTAAAAATAGTTTAATAGTTTATATTATTAACTTTATAAACTGACAAAACAGAAATTATGTACCATATTATTATTATTAACTTAATTAGTTCATAGCATAAATGTAGTATAATTTCCAACTGTTTTGTTTCTATAAAGTTAAGTTTTAAATTTGATCAGCAGAGCCAACTAGAGTTATTTGCCATAGTAAAACCAATGAATTGAATGACTTGTAAAAGGAGTTTGACATACAGTATATTACACTTGTGTGGAAAGGTGATATGACACAAATTTTTATATACTGTTTACTAGTCTTTTTAAACTACATGAATATTTAAAAAAGTGAAGAATGATAGAATAATCCACAAATAAAAGTCAACACTATTAGTTTTAAGTGGTCCTTGTTATAAATATACAGCTGAACCTGTCTATCTCAAATCTCACAGGAATGAGAAGCATTCTAGATATAGATGTTCCTGTAAAGTAAATAGTAATAGGTTTGACTGGAGGTACAGTATTTTGTGAACACAATAGCATGTACAGTACATACCTGTAAAATACTTTTGACATCCCTTAGCACAAATAGTTTGTCAATAGTTTCTGATGCCTGACTTCTTTGAGTGGGCAATTTTTGAAGCTTAACAACAGACATAAATGAATCCTGACTTGGATGCATTTATGGCTGGGACAAAGAACAAGTAAAACTTGTTCTTTGTCCCAGCATTAATTGCAACTACATACAGTATGGCACGAAATATTTTTCAATTGATATTATCAAAATGTAGTTGCTGAGCTTTGAATTTGTAATTGACACTTCAGTCCATAATTTGAGATAAAAGTTTTGGGAGAAAATTATTTCAGATAAACATGTTTGAGATTGATGGGTTCAACTGTGTTTTTAAAAAGAGTCATCTTTACAATTTTTTTTTTTAATTTTAAAAATAGACTAAAATATAAAAGTCATTAGTTTTTATATCAAGAACACACAGTTCAACATTAGATGCATTCTATAAATAAAAAATTCTTAGAAACTACAAATAACAAAACATCAGGACAGAGGAGGGGATCAAAATTTTCAAAATATTGGACTACGTGGTTGATAAATGTTCCCTGTAAGAAATACAAACCATAGTTATAAATTGTACATGTTAAATTATGGTTTGACTTATATAAAATTCAGGTTTTGCTCAGTCTTTATACAGTAATAACAATCATGGCTTACATATCAATATTTTAACTCTTAAAAGTCTAAAATATTAAAATCCGATTTTAAAGCAAAAATGAGCTTTGGAATAATTTTGAAAAAATTAAATTGGGCAAATATTATCAAATTTATTAGGTTGTAATTCAATAATTTTTTTATTCATTATGGAAACTTGGACAAACTGGGAAAAATGGGAAGAGGGAGAGTAAAAATTTCAATAAAAATACAAATGTAATTTGTAGACAGTCCCTTATTGTAATTTGAAACTATTATACTAGAAGTAAACAGCACCATACTACTTCCAAATGACACTAATAAACAGTATACTGTATAAATAAATTAGAAACCAATAAGTCCAGTAGCATTTGGCTTACTATTAATTCTTCAAATTAATAAAATTAATTAAAAGTGCAATCTTATTAATTAAAACATAATCTAAAATAAGTAAAATAGCAATAATTTAAATATTTAGTCTATTTTCTGTTTATTATACATTAAATTATTTTTTGTTACCATTGAACCAACTAAAGAATTAAATACATTGTCCTTACTGGGGCAATTCCAAATGCATCATAATGTGCAACCAATGCTACTGTTGGTAATTGTTCTTCTACGCCAAAACCTGGTAATTTACCCTAATATGAAATATAAAGTGATAATATAATTTTTTCTGAAATTAAGTGACAACATGTAAAAATTAAAATATTAATATAATTATTTTTTACCTGAATACTAGCAATTTGCACATCTGTTTGTGGTTTAGGAGAACTTCCAGTTATAACCATTTGGAAGCCACTTGTTGTAACAGAACCTATAAGTTCTGAATAATAAACTTTCAATTAATAAAATTTTAAAAATTAATATTTTACTTCTTATTACTTAAAATCTATTTAAAATACAACCCTTTATGAAACCATATGTAGATAAATATAAGAAAATATATACAGAAAATCCTTATTAATAGTTTGAAATCCCACTAGTTTGTAACTATACTTTTGTCCCTGCCATGGATATAGACATTTACGTGTTAATGAATTCGATTAGTTTGAAATATGGCTACTTCATAATTCAAAATGAAAATTCTGTCTAATCTGTGATTGATATGTTAAATTGTTCATTTAGATTGAAGTGCCTCCATACTATAAAATAACAATAGACCAAGAGCAACTCTAATCTGGTCAATATGGTTTTGCTTTTACAACAACATATTTTGTCACCTTACATATGGACTATCACTTTTTTCTCTTATTTCATAAAATGTAGATGGGTTTCGGGATTGCAAAATTGGGCTACAAGTATCAGATTGAGATATCTGTAGGGCTCTAGGCTACTACTACTTTTTGGGCCACTTTACTACCCGTGAACCTACCTGTGAGGTTCTCATCAGACATGTGCTGTTTATTTATATTATTATCATTATTATTATACATTATTAATTGGCAAAAATAGCATTCTGTGTAAGTAGCCATATTCCGTTTGCTTAATAAATTACATCAGTTACATGGCATTTGGGATATTGTACAGAAATATGTAAATCTCGGATAATTCTAAATTCAATAATTCGAAGTCACGAATATTTTGTCACCTGAATTTTGAACTAACAAGCATTTCCTGTATATCTTTATTTTATATTCTTTTCAGAAAAAGATAAATATACCCATATGATAACATTACAGTAGTACCTTGTAATTCAATGCTTCAAAGTTTGAATGCTAAATTTCAAAAAAATTTTGCTTCAAAGTGAAAAAATGCACTTGAAGTGTAAACACAATTATTATGCACCTACGCCATCTCTCACTTTTGTTCTTGCATTCAGCTTTTTTCTCTTTATTTTTAGCATGTTTGGTTAAATATATTGTATGTTATTTGTCAATTTTTAACAATTTCTTCCTGTAATTTTCTTCGTCCACAGTTTTTGGGCACCCCATATGTTTTATATCTTTTAGTTCAGAATTTCCAGAACAAAACTTTTTAAACCACACTTGACATGTTCAAGGTTTAGGCGTATCCTCCCCAATGTGTTTTTATTTTTATTGTATTTTATTTTTTTACTCTTTGTATAATGTTAGATTGTTTCTGAAAACCATAATGCATAATATGCCTGATATACTGATTTTATTCAAACAGAATGTACAGTAAAAAAGTTTAGAGCAAGTTAAACAAAAAAATACAATCTTACAAGCTGAAATGTTCATTTTCTAAATAAAGTTGCTGGAAGTACGAAACGTGTCATTGTGTGTGTGTGTGTGTGTGTGTGTGTGTGTGTGTTTATTTTAAATTGCATTAAATTAAATAATATTTTAATCTTTACATTATTATACAGTATTTATTTATTGTTTTCATGCTTTAATTTATTATTTGGGAATTTAATTGTGTTATTTTTACCTTAAATTATGTATATTTGCTGTTTTAAGTTTATTGAAATGGATATTGTTTAAGGTCTGGGAATGGATTAATTCATTTTCCATTATTTCTAATGAAAAAAACCTGATTGAAACTTCAAACAATTCAGAGTTCAAACAGCTTCCTGAAATGAATTAAATTCAAAGTATGAAGCACCATTATATTAGATTTTCTATTTTACAAAGTATTGTTTATACTAGTGATGAACAACCTTTTGTGGATGCAGGCCACAAGTGAACTTTGTAGGCTTCCAGCAAACAACATTACCTTACTCTCATTGTTTTTCACGAATTATATTTGTTGCTTGTTCTAAAGAACTTGATTCTTGAAAAATCATTCAATTCTTGAAAGTTCTCAATAACTAAAAGTATTCAATTTTGCTCCTGGTTAATTCCAACAAAGACTAAAATGAACAAAGATCTTGAGTTCAGAGACTCAAAGGTCTCATGACAAGAATGTCCCTCTTGTCACGATACATCTGAGTCTCTGAAAAGGTTCAAAACCATTTTAAATACATTTCTTGGGCTATGTGATGAGTTATACCTGAATAAAATTTTACTTATTTTCTACAAGCAAAATCTTAATTTTCCACTTTATCCAAGTTATGTTGTTCTTCATATCCAAAAACCTCTTCTGTTTCTGCATTAGATAAGTTTCTGGGTTTTAGTAAAATTTAACTCAGAAAATCACTATTCCAAAGAATTTTTTCTGCTTAGGTAGACTTCTGTTTTATTCAGGTTTGTTTAGATAGGTTTTACTGTATTCATATCAATTCATCAAAATCAAATATCATATAACTCTCAAAAAAATAAAATATCATATACTTTGAAAAAAAATAAAACAGATAGGAATTTTTACTGCTTACTGATGATATTTATAGTCAAGAACAGAGTTTAAGCCAAAAACATATTTCTATATAAAAATTAGTTTTTCTTCTGAAAAATCAGATATTAACAGATTGAAAAGAGAGAAAAATTAACATCTTAATAAGAAAAATTCCATTTCATATCTCCAAAATATACAATATTAAAGGAAAAAAGAAATTTTGTATTACGGGTACTTTGAACATTTAATAAAAAATGATACTTTAAAATAATGAGCAATGTTACATAAGTTTTGAATAATTTTAAATTTGCACCTGATGATAATGTGATGTTAACACATGTCTTCAACAGTCCACTTTTTTCATTACAAATAATTCAAAATATTCTTGATTGTAGTATAGGTACTACATATAAATTTAATTCATTCAAATATTTAAAAATTTCTATTCATCTTCAGAAAATTCTTACTTTAGTTGATTAACCAAATATTAAACATTCTAAATTTTCATTAATAATTTGATTTTGATTATTTTGTTAAAATCAATTATGAATCTCATAAAAATGAATAGAAATACTCAAATCCATTTTAGTAAATATAATTTGCTTAAATATTGCAAATATTAAAATATTTTCTGTTGTCTACTTGCATACATGTTAAGAGATTTGTGCTGAACACATTGTTTGAGTAAAGATGTTTTGGCCCTTCAAGGGCAAAAACATCATTACACAATGTGTTGAGTGCAAATCTACCTTCATCTGGAAATCATTATATATTTCTGCATTAGTACCGTATAACAAACCTACTCTAGAAATCCCAAACATATTGATAACACTGAGCTTTTAAATGATTAGTACTATACCTTGCACCAAATATTGTTCCTATTACATTTTATTCCCAATTTTTCATAATTTACTTTATCATTCTTTTATCCACCTTTGAAATCATTATACATTCAATATATTTCAATTAATATTTACATTCAAATTTTGATATTTACAAATTTAATTGTGTTCTTTTGGCCAATCGAATTTTACAATGGTATTTTTAAAATGTCCTAATTTACCTGAGGAAGACGTCTATGTGACATTGAAAGTACTTGTTTTTTATTATCGCTAAAGTGCATATATGTTAAAGAATAAAAAAAAATCGGAGTAAGTTATGAAACTTCTCATTTGACAAATAATTTTAATTTAAAATAAGTATTATATTTACCTTCAGCTGCAGTGCCAGCTCTTTCATTATTAGGTGATTTTTGAACACTGTTATAAATTTCTTCCATTTCAGGTGTTTCTTGAGTGAAATAAATAGGAATATTCACTTCTTCTTCTAATAATGTTCTTTCTAGTTCCATGATATGCTGTTAAATAATAATATAAATCAGCAATACTTTCTTTTAGTATTATCCATTAATTAGAAGTAATCCAAATAAAAGAAGTTCCCATAAAAGTCATTTTAATAAAAAGTAATTCATAATAAATATATTGAAATATAAAATAAATAGTAAACATAAAGTGCAATTTATCAAAGTTATATCTTTGTGCAATGAAACAAAAAATTACTGAATGTAAACAATGAATAATAAAATGGAATTAAATATTTATGAGATAATTTACAAAATTATTTTCATTCTTCTTATTTTATATTTTTGATAAGAATTTAAGCAACTATTTTTGCCATAGGAAACATTAGATTAATAATTTAAATGCATGTTATTGTATTGTTGGAATTATAAAGTTTAAACATGACCATACAAAGTAGACATTACTATTTATTTATTTTTTTAATGACAAATCTCAAAATTTACCAAATTTAGTGATCAGTGATAATTGTGATGCCTGCTGGACTAATCTTGAGTTGAGGAGATTATATATTTAGTATTATGGTCATCCAGTTCAGACTTTGAAGAATTCTTACTGACTCAGAAAAGTACAGTACTGTACCATCTTATATCAAAATGTTTCATTTTTGTAATTACAAAATTAAAAGTTAATGGACAATGTCAAAGAATATCTCATGCATATATTTTGTATCAACTGTATATACAGATTACAACCAAAAAACAAACCTTTAAAAAATCCAGCAATAAAATTTACAAAATATAAACATTTTCGATCAGTTTAACTGATCATCTTCAATTACGATAAAATAGAATGTGAATACAAAAATTTAAAAATAAATGATAACAAGAATTCTAAAATAAATATATAAATAACAGAAATCATAGTTGAGATTAATAAATAAATAACTACAGAAATAAAATACAATAAAAAGTAAAATAGACAAATAAATGTCCCTTAAATAAATGTCCCATTTTTGTGCACTTTAAAAAATTTCCAATTTTTTCAGATATCTCATAGTATGTATATTAGATGTGAGTCTGATGATGGTTGCCTGCTCCCATTGTACTTGTATGTCCTTATGTTACAAGTAAGCTGCCAGTGTTGTATTAATTGAGATTTTTATCAATTGTGTATTTATCTTCTTTGAGATATTGTAGTGGCACCCATGTTGATTTAAAACGTTGGTCAATTAACGGGATGGAGTAAATGCCCACAGTCGAATTACAGCTATATGGTTTCTTATCGACCAGGAGAGTGAAAGAATGGTAAACTTTTTGGACATTTCCATCTCTTGCAAATATGGCAAAATTTGGACCAAGGTATACAGGAAACCATGTTTTCAACCTATTTTAATTCCACATAACTCTGTTGATCCTCTTCACATCAAATTCACAGCCTTTAGATCCTTGATAAGAACACACCCACATTGTACCATGATACAGGACACCATAATGGAGCTGAATTACATCTTAAAGATTGCAGAACAACAGGGTTATCCAAAAGAAATGATTCAGAAATTGATCGCAACCATTCAAACATCAAAACGTCAGCATACATTGGCAGATCAGTAACAAAAAGTAGTTTTAAATTATATCCCAACTTTAAGAAGAATACATAAGAAAGTGGCCAGAGCTAATAATGTGGGGTTGTATATCGACACTGGAATACTGAGTTGTAACACATCCAGTTCAACAACAGAATGATAAAATAGATTAATAATACATATATTTTATACATTTCTGACTTACTAAACTTTTTATTATTTTTCTTTACATTTACTAGTTATATGGTTACCGTAATTTTTTGCTGTGTACTGCAAAACTCACAAATAATCAAATCTGCAAAAGTTGAAGTTCAAAACATAAATATCAGCTGAAAAACATTGAATCAACATGTGTGTATGTTTTATGAAGTTTGAGTATTAAAAACCAGAAAACATTATAAAGGAAAATGCTTGTAATAATTATCATGCATGAGTAGTTAATCTTTATTATAAAAATCTGTAAAATGAATAAATCACAAAAAAATTTACCAGAACTATCTATATTATCTTCTATCCATTTCTTACTTCCTTGGTAATTAAATTTTCCACCACCAGACAGAAGAAACAATAAATTAAATCTGAAATAAAATTTACTTAATTTTTAAAAAGTACATAAATACAAATAATTATTTTTTAAATGAAAAATTATTTTATTNGATAACGTGTTTGTCCTCTGGAAAAATGAGCCGAACGTTAACAATTTTTTAAACTGCATGAATGATAACACATATGGGCTGACCCTTAAACTTGATCAATAATCTACCACTAGCACACACTTCTTAGACATCAGCATTTATCTCAACAGGGGCCTGGTAGAAACGGGTTTATATTACAAACCCTGCTTCTTGCCATTGTTCATACCAACAAACTCAGCTGATCCTTACTCATACAAAATTGCAGCCTTCTGTGAATTAACCAGAGAGGTGTTTACGCACCATTCCAAATGGGAGGACACAGTGAGGGAGCAAGAACATCTCAAGAACATTGAGAAAAGGTACGGATACAAAAGGGACCTAATTTCTGGTTTAGCATGTGCCTTCTCCAACCAACAGGCCAGACACAGCACCCCTACTACCCAAAGGAATACCAACGGAACTTGGAATCTGGACCCTAACTCTATATGCACTGTAATAGAATACAGCCAACACTTACATACCTTATATAAGGAAATAGCGGGCAGAACAGGTATCAAACTGGCTTACAAAAGGTCCCAATCAATATTGTATTAAATGCTATGTTATTAAGAAATGTGAAGGACAAACCTGGTGATCTCAGAACCCCTGGTATGTACAGTGTTCCAGTGAGGGATTGACAGACTCCACAGGGATTCAATGTAAGAGGTTCCACCAAATGTTCCATTCAAAAAAGGGGCAAGGAAACACAAGTGAGATATCAACAACAAAAGGCACACCACTGCCCTAGCCATCTATGCCACATACCCGGAAGTACACATGGACATACCTAACACCAAGTTAATAAAACGGTCCTTTCATATTGACCACATTAGGACCCTGGAGGCCTAGAAATATACAAGGCCTGTCTGACAGGCAAGTGTGTCAATTTTAACCTGTCCTACATTGTTCTTGAAAATATTTGTGTTGACCTCATTGACTTGTGTGGGCGATCCCAAATATCTTCGTGTTTACATCGGAACGTTTTTGATACTAGATGTCGCTATGCGTCACAATTTTTATATTAAAACAAACTTTTAAAATATAATTTTTTGTTTCTATATTATTCAATATATTTATTTTGTTTGTGCAACATAAAAAAAATAATTTTTAACGATACAGTAAAAACAATTATTATTTAAAAAAAAAATTTTTTTTAGGCTTTACATTGACGAAAATTCAACATGGCGTCACAGGCAACAAATAAAAATTTCAACATCGAATAGGTTACGGACAATAATATGATATTGTACGCCTGATGGTACTTATGTAAGGATCATGGCAACAGTAACAATTAAACAACTCACATTATTTATGATTACGCAGGATCCTCAAATAATAAGAACATATGAGTGGCCTTACATGTATATATTGAATTCACATAAATGCTACCGTTAGGTTTAATTTTGATTTATGATCCAAAATTTTTAAATTTTAATGCATTTATAATTTGGTTCCATGCATTCCGTTTTTGGAATACAATTTGTTTAAGAACCTGAAGCAGATCTTGGGTAAGATCGAAAGCGTTAGTTCGATATTGTATTAAATGCTATGCTACCGGAATTAAATGTTTAGTAATGGTGTTCATTTATTATTGTTATTTGATAAATAAAACAGAAATTAAACAATAAAAAAAAAATGTCATTCACATCCATTTTGTATTTTAAGCAATTCTGTTTAAAATAACTGTTTTGTTTTGTTTATTTTATATGTATAACTACTATACAATAAACTTAACAAAAATAAAACAAAAGAAATGAGGAATAAATGAATGTTTAAGATGATATTTTCTAAACCTCAATATGGTGTCATGTCAATGCTCACTTGGAGATCAGAGTATATAGTAGTGTAGGTTATGCAAAACACTTCATTTCCATTCTAAATATTTTTTTTACATGATAAATGCCAATACAGGTTATACATAAAAAAATACAATAATAAGTACATATAAACATACAAAACAATTGTAATAAATGTACTTGTTTACAATGTTATAAAAATATACATAAACAAACCACAGTCCAACATATTCAAAGATTTAAGCAGTTACATAATTAAATAATCTAAAGCAGTCATTCCCAACTGGGGTACACAAAACAAATTAATAATGATGGATGCATTGTACTATTATTAGAATATTCAGATTCTGCATTGAGGACTTTGGCATGTCAACATTATGGTACTCGATCCTTAGTTTTTAGTAAAAATATAACTATATTTGTATTATATTTATCTGTCCTTCCTCCCATGCTTTTTGATTTAAAAAAAAAACTTTTTCTTACACATAATTATACAGAACTGTATAATTGACCAAGATGCCATTGTTTGAAGAACACATGAAATAATAATAATTATTATAATTATAATTATAATAATTATTACCTAAAGTTTGGCAATTAAGCTGCCATCTTATGATGATGATGATGATGATGATGATTATAATAATAATCATCATCATCATCATCATCATGATTATAATAATCATCATCATCATAAGATGGCAGCTTAATTGCCAAACTTTAGGTAAAATTACATAATTCTACCTGATTAATAGTACTTTTATAGTTAATATTTCAGATATCTAAATCTTTGGTTGACTTTTAAATAAATTTACAAGGTTCACAATGTATATAAATTTTTTTGATGATAATTTATTTACAAAGGATAGAAAATTTAAAGTAACTTACTTGCTGTTGTTCTGCAGACAAAGAACTTATATTGGAAGGCAACAGTATCAGTAATCCTGCAGCTCCTTGTTGAATAACTTCTTGGTAATGTGTCTGACTAAGTTCAGATAAACGAGCTACAATACATTTTCTGTTGTAAGTGGCAGTATTCAGAGTTCTTGCTTCAACATTAATTATAGAATTCCGACAACCTGAAAATAATTTTAAATTGTTAACAAATATCTTATTGACAGAAAAAAAAATGAACTATTAAAATAAGACTGTCTTTCACAGAACAATCATCAATAACTCCAAAAATACAAAGATATTCATTTCTAAACTTTTGATTAAACTTTTTAATTATTGAAAAATGTAGTCAAACTTAGCTTTTCGGTAATGAAACAATGTGAATTTTACTATTAAGTAAATAATGTGTTTAAGGATAATGCTACTAATTAATATCAATAAAATTAAATTAGGTGTTAAAGTAGTAATATTTATTAGTTGAGAAATATCATATTAATGCAAAAATTTGATCATCAATATCATGAATTTTGTTAGAATATGGGAGGAAAAATAGATTTTAAAAAAATATATATAAAAATATCATAAATAAGTCAGAGAATTATAAAAGTCTATTGTTTTTTTTAAAATGATACTTTTTCCCAACATTTTTGTTTTTCATTATAAATGTTTAAAAATATACTGACAGCAAAATATAACATTAAATCTCTTTAAATATGTAATGAATTCATGCCTGACTTTATCAATATATTCTACTATGGATATATTTTATTGTTCATAAAATGTGAATAATAAAATACACACAATAAAAATTTATTGAATGTATTTTATTAATTTTCTCTAATTATGACTACATATCTGGTAGCTACTGGATGCACTATACTACAGAGAATTAAGAAACACAAATACACTGTTGAAAAATCTCAACACCATGATCTTAGTGGCTTATGCTTCCTAGCAGGACATACAGATAAAATGGGACAAGGCTAAGATCATTAGGCCTACCAGGAGAGCTAATTCTATCATGTTCTTGGAGTTATTAGAAATTTTTAAAACTAATAAAAAACACTTTTGTATCAATCATAGGTGACACTTTATCAATGTGTGGAAATTTATATGAGCTTTAACTTGAGCTTGTTCCCCAATAATTGTTTATTGTTTATTTTTATTGCTATTTTTTATTTTATTTTTGTACTTTTATTTTTTATGTTTGCTTATATTTATGTTTTTAAGTTTTAATTATAATATGTATTTATTTACTTCTTATATCCCTTACAAACATACTTCCAATTCTTTTTTTAATTTAAATTATTTCCATTGTATTTAATATGTTTTTCGAATGTTCTTTTTTTTGTTTAAGTTTAATGTTCCAACTGAAAAAGGCCTATGAAGTAGGTTGAAAACATTTTTTGTTAATTAAATATATTACTGGAATTACAGAAGGTATACTGCTTAGTTACTTCTCCAGTTTTGTTAAATTATTTAATTATAAATATTTCTTAAGAGCTATTATAATTTAACATAAACACATCTCAGCTATCAATGGGTGAATCCAATCTCTATAAGCATCATGTCTCTTCCAGACACCTGAGATGTTTAGATATTTACACAATGTATATACTGTTCTTAGTGAAGTATTCTATAGCATATGGATATTGATTCTATTAAGCTCTAAATTCCTCAGGTATTGCTCTAGATCTCTTGAAATGGCTCCTAGTGCTTCAACTACAATTGGAGCCATAACTGTCATCATCTAGTTGTCCCATTGTATTAGCAATTGCACTTTAGTTGTGTTATCAGGAACTTCTCTGCAAAGTAATTTTTGTACCACACAAATCAATTGTCTGTTTATTCTATTTTCTCTTCCCCCTGAAACTTATGGCTTCTTACTTCCCACATTTCCTTTTATACTATCTATTTCACTCAACATAAAGAGAGTTTGTCACAAAAATACAATAAACTCAATAGTTATCGATACTTTAAAATAACAACGAAAGTAAAACATGATAGGAAAATCTCCACGTACTGTACCACATTAAAGCTGTTGTCATCGGCTGGTTGGACATACTAAAAACAAATCTGAGGAATGGAAAACTCACTATTTGATTGAATCCTTCATTTTGTACATTTATTTTTAATGGCATTTAAAATGAGATATATTTTTTGTGATGTATGTACTATAAATCACATAGTACAGCAATTTCCAACCAAGATTAGGGGTATGTGAAAAAAGTTAATAATGGTGGATGTACTGTAAAAATATTCGGATTCCATGTTCAGGTCTTTGGCAATATCACAGCACTAGATGCTTAGTTTTACAATAAAAATATATTTACATATTTATTTATTTATCTGTATCCTTCCTGCAATGCTTTTCGATTTAAAAAACTTTTACATCTAATTATACAGCACTGTATAATTGACCAAAGTATCACTGTTTGATGAACATGCAAAATAAAATTTAGCAAAAATGGGCTGCCAAGGGGTACAAAAATCAAAAAAGGTTGGGACTTAGTAGTACACTATACAGTACTTAACTCAGATTTGATTTTTCTTTGATAAAATTTTGAATGTTTACTCCAGATATGTATTTAAAATACCATAATTTCCTACACACAGTCTGCATATTATCTATGTTATTTTATTTCAAGTTAGATACAGGTATCCCTCATACAACACAGTTTTGTTTTAACATGGTTTTGCTCTAACATAGTTTGAGAATTGGTGACATCTCTGTACAAAAAGTCACAATTTTTAAGTGCAAACACTGTCATTTGATATTTTTTTATTCAAGAAAGCATGCATGTTATCTCATATCATCCACAGATTTTAAAATATTAAAATTTTCAATATTTCATGCCTTTTGCCCAGTTTTCTTTAATGAGAAATGATTATACAATTTTTCTTCTTGTCCTAGCTTTTGATTAAAGCTTTCCTATAAACCAGGTATCACTATCATTGGTGCTAGTGTTCTAAATGAACCTGAAAGACTGTCATTGTGTTTTGTTTTTGTAGATTAAATTAAAAGTTTATACATAAAAATATTAAATTTTTAAAAATCTCTTATGCAAATGAAAATATCAAATTTCATTAAAAAAGTACAGAAAAATCAAGATGTTGCTGATAATTCAGATTAAGGTTAACACAAAAGCCCAGGAAGATGACCATATTTTGCCAAAAAAAAAAAAAATATTCTCATTTAATATTGTTTAGCAGTGAAGAAAATATTAATATTAATGTGCAATACTTTGATTGAGATTGTTAGTTAATTGTTTTAATAACCATATTTCTCTTAATTATGGTATGAAAAAGAATAGTATATGTTTGCTAATCCATGTTTTGTACTAGTCCTTTGTTTCATAAAAGTGCCATGTTATGTAAATCCATGCTGGATTTACATAACATGGCACTTTTTTTGGAACCTAACTATTGTGTTATATGGAGGATATCTGTATTTATTCATTGTGAGAAAACTAAATGTTGATTCTGAAGAATTATCAATGTTTTTTATATAGACTTAATAATTACCTTAATATCTTAAATCCTTAGAAAAGCATGAATTAAAAAAATTAATTTGGACTTCAATATTACCAAAATTTGTATTCTCTGACTAGTACTTATACAGAAATGTTTCATGATGTAACATGAAACATTTTATTTTATATTTTATACGAAATATATAGTTAATTCTTACTTTTCAGATATAGTTCCTATTGCATATTCAATGGTATTAAATTAATTAATAATAATATTATTTTATAATTTGATTTGAATAAATTTATTAATTCTTCTTAATTCCATCTTCAGATTCACTAAAATTATTATACAGAAAAACATTAAAAAATGAACATTTTCATTGTAAAANATTAAGAAATTTATATTGTTTGTAAAGCAATTAAACCTGCAAGAAAAAATAATAAAATATCTACTACATAGTTACTGAAGACAGATTGAGAGAGCAGCTGAGACCACAAAAAGAAAAGGTCTCTTCATACTCCCAAAAACTATGCAAACTATTGGACAAAAATTTATAATGTATTTATAGTATAGAAATTGGAATATCATACAGTTATATATGTAAAAGGTTAAAAATTCTTAAAATGCAATTGAAAAGAATTATAAAAATACAAACTTTATCACTATATATGTGAATCCTAATATCTAACCTAAATGTTAATACACATCGACTAAATATCTACATCCTCACTTTATGAAGTAACTGCTTCATTAGTAAATCACTCAATTATCTACACAACCTTGTGCACAGCAGAAAGGTTTATTGGTTATAGTTTACAATCCAATTACCTATCCTATGTCACAAGCAACTTCCAGTCTATGCACAAGACTTTTCTTTTGGGTTTTCTCCATGAGATCACATGATGGTGAGATGTGAACTCAATGATGGGTTTCCCACTCCCCCAGAATTTTAGACTCCTCTAATCCTTTTTGTACAAGCAAAAAAGTCAAAAACAAACCATAATTGTATATACAATTATGGTTTGTTTTTGACTTTTTTGTATATACAATTATGATTTGTTTTTGACTTTTTCGCTTCATGAGATATTTGCATCCAGTTTTTCCCAGGTACCAGTACTACTCTCTATTTGCCATGATCCACATTGTAAGGCTCACATCTAGTTGTGAGCTTTGGTGCTCACTATTGCTCGCACCTCAGCGCCCAAGATACTCCACATCCCCTAAAACTATATAACAAAGTACTCCACAAACAGCCAAGTGGGCTACTTGAAGCCAGCACAGTCACATGAGCTAAACTTAAACTACAAATAAGTAAAGAAAAGTCAAATAGCGAGGTTGAGGCCGAAGTTTTAAACGCAAAAATGTGTACTTCAGACGTTCAGCACCGTTTTCCCGTAAGTCTAGAAGTTCAACAATGGTGTTTGGATAGTCAGTGGAATCATGCTCAACATTCCAAACACCATTGTCAAACTTTTAGGCTTAAAGGAAAGCAGTGCTGAACATCCGATGTACACGTTTTCATGTTTAAAACTTCGGCCTCAACTTCACTAATAAAGCTCTACTTGTGGCTTAAAGGATCACTTCTGATTACACTACTCACAAATACTACCAGAAGGTAAAAGACCAATTTTCACATCCAAAGATATCTTCTCATCCAAGCCTAATTCCTTTATTCACCATACAACAGCATAACAAAGTCTAAAGTTGTACAAATATGTGACCGGAGGGTCGGCACTTCCTTGGCACCTTGTCCGGAATGACACCACCGGGTCCCAATTGACCCAGAAGCCATGACAGCTGTTTGATTTAGAAGTAGGTCATGTGAATGGTCGCATGAATGAGCAAATGGATTTGGGATGGAGACTGTAAGGCAGCAAGTGGGAAGGGAAGCACGCAGAGACTAGGTTACTTAACAATCATTTATTATAAAAGAAAATTATATAATTATATACATTTTATACATGTTGTATCGTTAATGAATTCGAATCAAGGAAAATGCGTCTAAATATGCCCAGGGTAGAGAGAGAGAGTTTACATGAGGGTTGCGTGGTGATAAATACCTTTTGTAGTGGATATCCCATTTAGTCTCATTTAGGATCATTGGAAAAGGGTTGAAGCTCCAATAGTTTGTCTAAGTTCGTTAAAGGCTTTATAGTAGGCAATGTCCAAGGGCGAAATATCCAGTCAGGTAGCTAACACTAACACAATTCTAACTAACAATCGTGCACTAACACAATTAAAAATTTGGAGAAAGTTTGTGCTGACTTTACTCCTGAAGGAATGAGCAACGACTTCTCTTCAGCCGACAACATTGGTATCCGTTCTATATCGCCCAGCCAAAAGGTCAGCAGATCACGGGAATGTGTCACTTTCGNCCTACATGTTGTATCGTTAACGAATTCGAATCAAGGAAAATGCGTCTAAATATGCCCGGGGTAGAGAGAGAGAGTTTACATGAGGGTTGCATGGTGATAAATACCTTTTGTAGTGGATATCCCATTTAGTCTCATTTAGGATCATTGGAAAAGGGTTGAAGCTCCAATAGTTTGTCTAAGTTTGTTAAAGGCTTTATAGTAGGCAATGTCCAAGGGCAAAATATCCAGTCAGGTAACTAACACTAACACAATTCTAACTAACACAATCGTGCACTAACACAATTAAAAATTTGGAGAAAGTTTGTGCTGACTTTACTCCTGAAGGAATGAGCAACGACTTCTCTTCAGCCGACAACATTGGTATCCGTTCTATATCGCCCAGCCAAAAGGTCAGCAGATCACGGGAATGTGTCACTTTCGTCATCAGGAAAGTGTAAGTGGAGATTTTCTCAGGTAGCTGAGGACAACAATTATACAAGTATGGTGTCATTGACAATTAATTTTTTGTTGATGTTCAGATTCTCATAAATATGCCAACAAATATCCATAACTATAATTTACTTTAAAAAAAAATCACGAATAAAAACTTCAATTTCACATGTGCAAACTCTACAGAAAAATAAATTAAAACACAATCAAATTATACTGCCAGTAATGTGCAGTGACAAACTCCATACAATCAGTCTTTCAACATGCAAATTTAAAAAACAAGAAATAACATTCGCAAACAAGATCTTGTACGTGGGGAAGGACCCAAAAAAAATCCAGATTTTTTGTATAAAAACTTTATTTATTAACGTTTTTACAAAATTTCTTCAGTTACCTTCAAAGTACTCTCCATTAGATGCAATGCAATTGGGAAGTCTTTTTCCCCACTGTTTGAAGCATCTCTGGAACTCTTCAACCTTGATATTGTCCAGTGCTCTTAGCAAAGCTGTTTTTACCGCCTCCAACATCATCAAAACACTTCCCTTTTAGATTTTTCTTCATTCTCGGATACAGAAAAAAGTCGCACGGGGCTAGGTCTGGTGAATACGGAGGATGGAGAATGACAGGCCATCCCTGAGAGGCCAAATAGTGGGTCACTCGTAAGGCCATGTGTGCAGGGGCATTGTTGTGATGAAGGAACCAGTCATCTGCTTGCCAAAGTTCCGGACGTTTCCTTCGCACATCCTCTTGCAGACGTCTTAACACTTTTTTGGCAGATTTTTTCAACGTTTTCATTGTTTCGAGATGTTGAAGGACGCCCAGAACTTCACAGGTGGAACAAAATAACAGTAAGAGAAACACAACACTACACTCAAATGTAAACCTGTTTGACATTCCAAAAACTGAACATTTTCAAATACTAATGGAAATAGAACAAAAATATGCAAATTCCAAACACAGTTTAAATATAAAAAATTCTACAGTCTGCTATATTGCTGTGATATGCAATAAAAAAAAAATAATAACAACACTAAAAAATAGTAACCAAACTACATGTTGCATTATGTTGTGTAGACCTCAAACTAGGATTTCCACAAATAAACTCACTATTTATCACACCGGAAATACTAAAAAATTTACACACCTGAACCATTTACGGTGTGATCACCTGAAGCAGAGCCCAGAAGGGGTTCGAAAACATTCGTTTACCGATTTTTTGCGTGATCACACTGTAAATGGTTCAGGTGTGTAAATTTTTTAGGATTTCCACATACTCAAAATATTTTTTTAATATTTAAACTGTTTGGTGTATGCATATTTTTGTTCTATTTCTGTTAGTATCCAAAAATGTTCAATTGTTGGAATATCAACCTGAAGATGGTCATTAAATACAACTGAAAATGTTAGTTTTATTAGTTTAATAAATCTTTTTGCTGTTGCACAATGTTATGTATAGATGATGGAGTGATTTACATTTTGACTTTGCATAAGAGTATTTTGTTAACATATTTTATGTATTTGACATTTGCTTTTTTGTTTGTATGTTTTCTATATCTATAACTTCTAAAAAATGAAATGTCATAAAGTTTCAAATGAAAAAAAAATTGGGCCACATAATGGAAAAATCGGTATCTTTATCCAATTTAACGCAAATTTAACAAGCCTAGCATGTATAAATCATTAAAAATAGTCAAAAATACACATACGCAATACAGAATAGCAAAATATGACTACTGTATTACAGTAATTTTATTGGGATTTGAACAATGTTTTTGTGTATTTTTATTAACAGCTGTTTTTACTTAACATAAATATGTAATGAAATTATAAGCTGTGAAATTTAACACATTATTCCTGATGTGAGATTGTATTCTTTGTTTTAAACCTTATTTTAAACATTTTTACATCACATTTCATTTGAATAAAATCAAGTCGAAATGTCTGCAGATAAAATGCACATAGGGCACATTATGCATGTTTTTTGAATTTTGTAAAGGATATCATGTTATACAAATAGTAAAAAATACTCATACTGTGTATGGAGAAAATACTTCTAAATTCCGAATGTGTCAAATGTGGTTTTGAAAGTTTCATTTTGTATCCTTTAGTTCAAAATTTGAAGTAAAAGGATACAAAATGTATGGGCCCCAAAACCTGTTGAAGAGAAATTGTGGGAAGAAATTGTTAAAGATCGACAAATTTGCAATAAATCTTAGTGTGTCACAGACACGTATTGTTGAAACCAGGGCTGTGGAGTCGGAGTCGTGGAGTTTTGATGTTTTAGCCGGAGTCGGAGTCGGATGGTAAGGAAAAGTCGGAGTCAGAGTCAGCCGGTAAGNCTCTTCAACCTTGATATTGTCCAGTGCTCTTAGCAAAGCTGTTTTTACCGCCTCCAACATCATCAAAACACTTCCCTTTTAGATTTTTCTTCATTCTCGGATACAGAAAAAAGTCGCACGGGGCTAGGTCTGGTGAATACGGAGAATGACAGGCCATCCTTGAGAGGCCAAATAGTGGGTCACTCGTAAGGCCATGTGTGCAGGGGCATTGTTGTGATGAAGGAACCAGTCATCTGCTTGCCAAAGTTCCGGACGTTTCCTTCACACATCCTCTTGCAGACGTCTTAACACTTTTTTGGCAGTTTTTTTCAACGTTTTCATTGTTTCGAGATGTTGAAGGACGCCCAGAACTTCACAGGTGGAACAAAATAACAGTAAGAGAAACACAACACTACACTCAAATGTAAACCTGTTTGACGTTCCAAAAACTGAACATTTTCAAATACTAATGGAAATAGAACAAAAATATGCAAATTCCAAACACAGTTTAAATATAAAAAATTCTACAGTCTGCTATATTGCTGTGATATGCAATAAAAAAAAAATAATAACAACACTAAAAAATAGTAACCAAACTACATGTTGCATTATGTTGTGTAGACCTCAAACTAGGATTTCCACAAATAAACTCACTATTTATCACACCGGAAATACTAAAAAATTTACACACCTGAACCATTTACGGTGTGATCACCTGAAGCAGAGCCCAGAAGGGGTTCGAAAACATTCGTTTACCGATTTTTTGCGTGATCACACTGTAAATGGTTCAGGTGTGTAAATTTTTTAGGATTTCCACATACTCAAAATATTTTTTTAATATTTAAACTGTTTGGTGTATGCATATTTTTGTTCTATTTCTGTTAGTATCCAAAAATGTTCAATTGTTGGAATATCAACCTGAAGATGGTCATTAAATACAACTGAAAATGTTAGTTTTATTAGTTTAATAAATCTTTTTGCTGTTGCACAATGTTATGTATAGATGATGGAGTGATTTACATTTTGACTTTGCATAAGAGTATTTTGTTAACATATTTTATGTATTTGACATTTGCTTTTTTGTTTGTATGTTTTCTATATCTATAACTTCTAAAAAATGAAATGTCATAAAGTTTCAAATGAAAAAAAAATTGGGCCACATAATGGAAAAATCGGTATCTTTATCCAATTTAACGCAAATTTAACAAGCCTAGCATGTATAAATCATTAAAAATAGTCAAAAATACACATACGCAATACAGAATAGCAAAATATGACTACTGTATTACAGTAATTTTATTGGGATTTGAACAATGTTTTTGTGTATTTTTATTAACAGCTGTTTTTACTTAACATAAATATGTAATGAAATTATAAGCTGTGAAATTTAACACATTATTCCTGATGTGAGATTGTATTCTTTGTTTTAAACCTTATTTTAAACATTTTTACATCACATTTCATTTGAATAAAATCAAGTCGAAATGTCTGCAGATAAAATGCACATAGGGCACATTATGCATGTTTTTTGAATTTTGTAAAGGATATCATGTTATACAAATAGTAAAAAATACTCATACTGTGTATGGAGAAAATACTTCTAAATTCCGAATGTGTCAAATGTGGTTTTGAAAGTTTCATTTTGTATCCTTTAGTTCAAAATTTGAAGTAAAAGGATACAAAATGTATGGGCCCCAAAACCTGTTGAAGAGAAATTGTGGGAAGAAATTGTTAAAGATCGACAAATTTGCAATAAATCTTAGTGTGTCACAGACACGTATTGTTGAAACCAGGGCTGTGGAGTCGGAGTCGTGGAGTTTTGATGTTTTAGCCGGAGTCGGAGTCGGATGGTAAGGAAAAGTCGGAGTCAGAGTCGGTAGATTTTTATGCAACTTCCACAGCCCTGGCAGGGCTGTTGAGTCGGAGTTGGAGCCGGAGTCGTGGAGTTTTGGTGTTGGAGTCAGAGTCAGTAGATTTTTACGTGACTCCACAGCCCTGGTTGAAACATTACATCCACTTGAAACGGTTGTAAAACATGTCAATGATTGTGTTCTGCATGCAGTTTGTTTTTTTTCATTTATGAAAAAAACAAACTGAATTGAGTATAATTTTGTCAGACAAAGGTAAACAGCTGTAAGATTTTATTTTATTTTTAAATTGGTTACTTGTTTTTATCTTAGAGAACTTTTTTACAGATGAATGAAAAAATTAAAGTTAAAATAAAAATTTGTTATTAACTGAAAATTTGTTCTAACGGGTGTTCTAATTTGTTCTAATTGTTCAGTCAAGTACCAAGATACCACTGTATTTGATATATGCAATAACATTGAGAAATTTATTAATCGCATTAATCAAGGGATGGTACGTGGCCTATGGTAGGTAACCCGTATATAGAGGAAACCTATCTACTACATTTGTTTGGTCCATAGGGTTCTGTTATAGACATGTTTGACTGTATATTAGTGTTGCCACCTTTTCAAAATCGCTGACCCGGATGGAGGTCAGGTTTGTTCAAACAGAAGTTCCTGACACATGCACAATGTCATTTTACAATGCAAATAATAACGTGTTAGATAACTTAGCCCATAGACATATAAGATAGTACTTGCAAAAAAAAAAAAAAAAAGGCAGGTTGCACGCCACACGGCGTAAACAGACGAACATGGCAGAATTGCAGATGAGATTCAGTGGGTGCGAGTTCTTTCACTGTTAAAATAATGTAAATTTGTAAAAATATTTGCAAAAACTTGGTTTCATTGTAATTTGACAATTTCTATGAAATTCCCAGACAAAATTAATAATTCACCTGGACAGTGAGTCAATTCCCGGACTTCCAGGTGAAAACTGGACGAGTGGTAACACTACTGTATATATAAATGTATAATAGTTTATATTTTGTATTTTTTTGCAATTATCTCATAAGAGTACCAAAAAAATGGCAATGTATTTACTACAATGAATCAGATTAATTTAAGGCATTTAAACAAATATCACAGCTGAGTTTATAATTTCAATTTTATCAATAAGCCTTTAAGTTTATTTAATAAACAAATATTCTCACCATGAGGAGCTCCTTGCAGATCAAACTGCTGCATTCGATACACAGTGAATTCATGTGCTCCTAATACCGGAGTTACTGACACCATAATTATAATTGGGACAACTGCAATTGTATAATACGGCAATGTCCCGCGCAAAAATTCAAATATGCCATCCGCTTCGTCAAATATCATTATTGTTATTTCTAATTTATATTAACACAGCACAATATTACAAATTAACACTACAATATATATATTACGACACTCTACCACGAAATATCGTCTATTGCCGGTTCACAATATACCGCTCCCTCTGACGGCTTAAAATTTTTGATTTGTTACCAATTATTCATAAAATATAAACACAGTATATAATATTTGCGTGTGTTTTTATTAAAATATAAAAATAACATTTATCTATTCGATTATAAAAATAAAATAATTTTACTACAATTTGTAACTAATTTTGTTTTTTAACTCGGTCACATGTACTGTACTGTACGTTGCCAACTTACCCCGTTTTTTCGGACATCTTTTTTTTTAAGGAGATAAAAGGTGGAAGATCTTTAGGATGGATAAAACGGATGTTTTTTTTTCAAGCGAAACTTCAGGAAAATTTAAAAATAAATATTTTTATATGTTTTTTCAAAATTTTATTTTGTGCAAAGTAGAAATTTGATGTAACAGTTTCTTTTATTCAGTGACTCAAAAAAGACTACGTACGGCAGTTATTAAAGTCCTGTAAAATGTAAAAACTTCATGTTTCAAAACACTGTGTATATTTAATTGTCTATATATATACACTACGTATGTAATAAGAAATTAAAAAGTAATCAACGCTATACGTAAGATAATGAAAAACAATTTAACAAGATACAAAAATTTAATTATAAATATAAACGTAACCAAATTCATGCTAGTATTTTGTAGTAAATCCTTTTATTTAATAGCTTTCCACTGATTAAACTAGTTTCTTCTACTTTATATCATTCTTCTTGTAAGGCAGCATTTAATGTATTTATAGATGTAATATTTATGATTACGTATTAGTCGTCCTAATAAATCCGAAAATGATCTATGAGGTTAAGCTCGGATGATTATGGAAGTGTACGCAATTGTCCTTGAGCATTACACAATAACCATTCTTGCACAATATGTGAAGAATACTTGGAATCATTGTCCTCTTAAAATATGAAGTTATTCTTTAATCCCATTTTCTGTTCGCTTCTTTTTAAATTTCCTTTAAAATACTTAAATAATTATATTTGTTCATTGTGCTATCAATGAATTTTAATGTTCCAATTCTACCAACTGCCATAAACCCCACGCCGTCACATTACCATCCTCATATTTAATAGTGGTATTTGTATTCTTTGCTTAAAATTCTGTATTGGACTTTCGCCACACGTTCTCTTCCGTCAGCGCCAAATACCTGTATATTAAATATACTTTTGTTACTAAATAACACGCGCTCACTAATGGCCGAGTGACTATTGAAAACTACTGAAAACTGTTAGGGTCGTGGATTCGCGGCTCGCCAAAGAACTGGCCACGTGGAGTTTTCCGAATTTTCTTCACGTCAGTAATGCATAAATAGGGGCATTTTCCCATAAAAGACCTGCCAAGAAGCATTTCACTCCTCGGCAAATCTCCTATGTGTCGCGTTGCTTTAAACTAGTTGCTTGGGTTTGGCCACCATTAAGTGGTTAATCGGCCCGTTGCCTACATGTGATGGAATGCAACTTTTCAGGTATTTTTAAAAATTCATTGTTCATTTAAAGAGTTTTGAACAATTTATGTAATGTAGACAAGTGTATAATGTTTTGTAACAGTTTGTGAACAGGACATTGCAAACTTTATGTTTTATAGAGCAGTTGTTTAGTTTTTATTATAGATACGTATCAATACAGTAATATCTTGTACAGTACTTCGAACGCTAAATTCGACAAAAATTTGCTTCGGAGTTCGAACGATGCTCAAACTCCGAACTGCGCGCGTAGTGAAAAAATGCGTATAAAGAGTAAGATACGCTTCCAAACAAACAATACAATCTAAAATTAGCAAGAATACATTTGCACAACTGTTATAATTAAATCACGCATTTTTATTAAGTAACGTAAAAATACGCATAAACTTTTAATTTAATCCAATAAATATAACTTTTACTTATTCTCCATGACATACCAGAAATGTGTGAAGGAAACGAAGTCTAATAAGTAAGAGGAAGGATGTAAGATCGACGATTGAGACGAAAAAGGAACTTATCGCGAAGCTTGAAAATGGTGCCCCTGTGGCGGATCTGGCGGCCATGCTTACGATGGCGAAGTCGACGGTGTGCACACAGTAGGTAAATATAATTTTCATTTTATAACAGTATTTATGTATTTTATTTATTGTTTTCGCGTTTCAATTTATTATTAGTGCATTTAATGGTGTTATTTTTACCTTAAATTACTTGTGTTTGTTGTTTTAAGTTTATCGAAATGAGTTTTATTTAGGGTCTGGGAATGGATTAATTCACTTTTCATTACTTCTAGTGGGAAAAATTGCTTGAGACCTCGAACGATTCGGAGTTTAAACGGCCTTCTGGAATGAATTAAATTCGAAGTATGAGGCACTACTGTACTTATGTAAAAGCTTTAGATGGGACAACATATTTAAACTCGGCACCCTCGAAAACTACTTAAATCATATTTTGTACAGGCTGGTAACCTTGTATTTTGAATTTTCCAATTCCAATGCCACCATACCGTTGGTCCGATAGAAATTCGGGACCATTGCGGAAGGGAGTTGAGGTAATTCGAGAAAAAGTAGTCGTTGATTTTCTCCCGGTAGAGAGAATGGCCAACCACTACTAATTAATACTGGTATACTATTAATATTTGAAAAGTAATCTATGTTAGACAGGTTGTGATTCTCTGCGTGTGATCGAAGTTGCTAACCTTAACGTCCGAAAGACTTCGTATGACTTGTTTAAATAAAAAAATCTTGTAAAAATGTGAGAATAATTGCTTTTATGTTATATCTATGCAAAACAGCTTATCTCACTGAAAATTATTTATTAACCGTAACGAACATTTTAAACCTTTAACCAACGTTTTGTTATCTATTTTATTATCTTGTTATTTTAAATTCTATATATATTACTATAATTTATTCTTTGGATTCAAATAGCTCAATATTCCAAAGAATTTTGTACTTTATGTGTGTTTTTAACTGTTCTATACGAAAAGGAACAGTTATCAATACTCCAAAATTTTAAAAAAAAGCTGAAGATGGCCTGTATAACAGGTTGGAAACGTTCGTTACGGTTAATAAATAATTCTCAACGAGATAAGGCGTTTTTCTGTAGGTTAAGAAGCATCTAGCTGAAGTACTAATTATTTTATGTTAAAAAAAGTGTTTATATTTCTGAGACAATTTGTATAAACTGTGAGAAGTATGTTCTCCTAAATATCGCGTTTATAGAAAAATTATTGAACCTCAGTTTGAAAAACTTGTAGACCTTAAATTTCGACTGTTGTTTGTCTGTCTGTCCTTCCTCAATCTCGAGAAAGGAGTAAGGTACATGAAAGTCGAGACCAAATATAGAAAGCTTAAGGACAGTAGATCCGGATTAACTATATAATAACCTGTAAACACATTATTTCAATTTAAACATTTTTTCCTGAAAGCAGTTAATGGCCGGCACGACTCTATTGTTAAAGGAAAAGTATGATGTACAGGAGCAAATTACTAGTAATTGTGATAGAGAGCACATATTTTAAATTAAATTAATTAAAATTGAAGCCTGGCATTGTGACGATGCCACAATAACTAATTGTTCGTTATTTAATACAAATGTATTCTAATTTAATAAAAATAAAGTAACATATTAGTTTCATTGAAGTATTTGCCTTTTATTCTGTTCTCACATAAATTGTTTTACATTAAAATATTTTGGAATTCTGTCTTTAATATGATATGGTCTTTAGAGTATTTTATATATTTTGTTACTGTTGGTAATCCTATAATCTGTAGTAGTACCACACTGTTTAGTTTGAAATTTGCCTCATTATGGCGAATTGTAGTCACTTGTCGCCACTGTCTTGTTAATGCAGATTAAAATATAATAACTTCAATCGTGCCTTTTCATTGATTTTAATGCATATTACAAGACGATACATGTTTCATGAATCACCCTGTAGTAACCATTACAAAAATGAATTAAATCCGAAAAAAATCAAAAGTCATTCATTAGACGTCAAAAATATTAATTTAAATCTTAAAAAAAAATTGCTACAAAAATTATTGAATATTATAATTTTTCACTTTATTTATTTACAATTTCTATCTTCAGACTTCTTCTTTAATTTAAACTTATACCTGTACATGTTCGAAAGGCCGATAGTAAATACTTTTAACATTAATAATGTTTCTCCAACTGTAAAACTAGATTTGAGTTCACTATGACTTGGGTAACCTAAATAATTAAAATTAGGCAAAAGCATTTAAGGAAACTTATCTCTAACCAGTTTCCAATGTCAGATGTATAGATAATAGGAAAATGATCTCTCAATACAGGAAAATTGGGATGAAAAATTTAAAAAAATCAAATGAATACTAATCTATTAAGATTATAGATCATGATAAGATAATTGATCATAAATTAATACTATATTTGTAATTCATATTTAGAGATAATTGTTTAAAAAATAATACAATATATGAATAATTTGAATTAACATATGTATAAAATGTACATAGATTAGTTCAAACGTCATAAAATAGTTTAAAGACATTCATTTTATATAGCATTTTAATTAATCATGCTGTAGGTCAGTTCATTTTCCTTTTCTAATTTTATTTGAGGAAAAACTATTTTCCTTTATTAAAAACGCTTGACACGCACTTTTAAGTCATTTTTAGAATATATATATTTTTTTTATTTTTTATTTTTTTGGTATTANGGAGAAGAATAATTAAATATATTAATTTATAATGCATCTGTAGGTGACAATTAATTGATGTAATCTAATGTCAAACATAGGTAGTTAAACAGGTAGATTGTTAAGTCTTTTCTAATTTTATTTGAGGAAAAACTATTTTCCTTTATTAAAAACGCTTGACACGCACTTTTAAGTCATTTTTAGAATATATATATTTTTTTTATTTTTTATTTTTTTGGTATTAAATACAAGTAATTCACAATATAATTTTATTTATTACTGAAAAAAAATACAGTATATAATTAACTTTGTAAAATAAACTGTACAATGATTTTGGACTTTGAAACGTGCAAAACAATCAGTTTTACAAATCATAATTATTTTTATTATCACGATAATTAATGTGATTACATTTTTAAAAATAGTTTCCCATGCTGACTATTATCAGATGAGAAAACATCTAAAAAACACTTATACTTCTACTCTAGCCGTAAATTATTACGATTAACGCAATTGGAGTGTTTTCTTTCTACGATAAAGAAACCGAGCTTACGATTGGTTAGTATTAGTTCTCGTAATGAAATCGTTTGGCTCATGAGATAATCACGTGAGTCAATCAAAAGCGCCTTCTAGCGAAAGTAATAAGTTGTTAATCGTAAACAGACGATAGGAATAATTTGATCAAGAAAAATATCTAATTAAACTTTATGATTTTCTAGAAAAAAACAAAAGTATTTAAAAGTAAAGGAAAAGGTAATAAATTTGTTTATATTTTACACAAATATTTCTATTATTTTTATTTGAATTGTATATATTTCATAATGCCTACTAACCTAGTCATCTGGATCGGATTTCTGTGCAAATTTCTATCGTTAATTTACGTTAATTGATAGAATTTAATTAAATTCTAACGTTAGAATGTTAGAAATTATTTAATACTTATCAAAGAACGAAGTTAATCCAGCGCAATATGGTAAAATTATCAAATGGAATGATGTAAACTTTTGAGTTTGCAATATTTTATGAACTTTACGTCATCATTTTACTTGATATATGATAAACATTGAAGTCGTGTTGAAATTGCAAATTCGGTATATACTATTTCGTTTTATAGTGGACATTGTATAACATGTGAAGAGATTAGGTAGAAGTACATAATCTAGGTAGCCCAATGGCCTGAATTCCAAGACTGTGGCATTTAATTATTTGGCTTGCATGACTATGCTGGCTTCGAGTAGCCACTTGACTGTTCATGGAGTACTTGATGTTATATAGTTTTAGGGGGGTATGGGGATTTGCCTCCACCCGGGCACTGAGGTGCGAACGATAGCCAGCACCGAGGCGCATGTCTACGTGTGAGGACGTAGAATAGGCGGTAGACTGATACGTGTTAAAAACTGACCTTCGCACCCTAGGGACTATCTAAGTGCAATTTTACGTATTATTATTATTATTATTATTTTATTTATTCCATTAGACAAGAAAAACTCTTGAAAAGTGATACAATTATGAATGTTAATAAAATTGCGATAATAAAGTTTTCTCATGTCGGGTCAGGAGTGATGTTTTTGAATCCGCTCTTAATTGCAAAAGCCGTCTTCCATCTAAAAAACTTATCTACATTTTAGACGGAAGACAGCTTTATCGATTGGGAGCGGGCTTGAAAACACTGCTCCTAGCTCGACATGGGCTTCCGTAATAGCCGGTGAGAGAGTGCTTACAAGAAATAATTAGTTTTTTCATTAAAATATTTACTTGTTGGATTTTCTGGTTTTGTCTGTGTATGTATTTTCTTGATATTTGCATCCAGGTTTGTGATTGGTGTATAATTATAATTGTTTACAAATAGTCCATAGTTACAATGAAAAGGAAAATGAAATAATTATCAAAATTGAATGTTTTTGATCTCTTAAGATCTGGTTTAGATGTAATACAAATTTGAAAAAGGAGTATTCAAAAGAACAGTGTTATCAGTATCACATTGTTCCTTTGGCATTTGAATAAGTTCTATCTTCCTATAGAGTTTAACTAGCATGGCTGTTTCAAGTTGCAAAGTTATCTCAATAGAACTAGACAGGACACTAAAAATTTAAATACTAATAACCTTCATTCGGTCCAGCAACTATGTATAATATATATGAATATACAGATCGTAGGAGAAAACAAAAACAAATGTTTTTGTTTTCTCCTAAGATCTGCTTCAGGTATAATACACATTCAACACAAACTTCACTTCTTATTCGAATGCTGAAGGAGCTAATGATGCTGTTCTTTCAAATACTTCTTTTTCGAATGTGCATTACACCTGAAGCAGATTTTAGTAGAAGGTTGAAAATATATATTTTTGATGAATTACATCTGGTTGCTGGACTGAATCAAAGTTGTTGGTGTCTACACTTTAGTGTCCTGTTCAGTTTTGGTGAGATAATTGCTTCAAAAAAGAAATAATTAGGTATAAAGTTTAACAATCTTTTTTGTAAATAATATATAACTTGTAAACAAAACTAGTTGACAATTCATTTGTAAACATTGTATGTAAAGGAGCAGACCTAGCCGACTCCTTTCTAATATTTATACCCAAACCTTTCTCAATTAATTGAAAACTTTGCAACTAAATAAAATATGAGAAAGGTAAAATATCTAATTGGCAATATACTTATCACTCATACAACACGACACTTCTATAACATGGTTTCATTCTAACATGGTTTGAAAATTGGGTAAATCCCCTGTATAACATGGTTTCTGATTTTGCTCTAACACGATTTGAGAATTTGGGAAATTCTCCGTACAAAGTTTAATAACTTTTAAGTGCAAATGTCTTTATTCAATATTTTTTATTTAAGTAAGCATGCATGTTATCTCAAATTTGCCCATTGATTTTAGAATATTAAAATTTTCAATTTGTTTTGTGCCTTTTGTCAGGATTAATAAAAACTGATAGTGCAGTTTTTTCTTTCTTGCTCTACCTTTCCTATCAACCAGGTGTCATTGTCAATGCTTTCAGATTTTAGCCTTTAAGACTGTCACTGTGTTTTGTTTTTATAGATTAACCCAATTACATACCAAAACATGAAACTCATCTCAACATCAAAGACAGCCAACATAAATAGCTGTTGCCCTGCCATCTAATGGCATGGAGTAGCATAGTGGTTTTTACCTTCTCAACATGTTAATGTTAAAGTATTCGATTTTCAACAGCCAGCTCAATATATATCAAAAAAGCCTGATGAAGAGCCCAGAAGGGGCGTCGAAAATGTTAGCTGAAATATTATACATACGCTCCTGTTACGAGGTTGAAAGTAAGTTATTTTTAGTACATTCCGGTGTGAGGAGAAGAATAATTAAATATATTAATTTATAATGCATCTGTAGGTGACAATTAATTGATGTAATCTAATGTCAAACATAGGTAGTTAAACAGGTAGATTGTTAAGTGACGAGTGACAGTATAAGTTTGAACAATAGTATAAAGAATAAAAATATTGAGTATAAGAGATTTAAACATTTTATAACTTTCTATGCTGTCTAATNTTAAATTGAACGTTATTGAAGTAAGTTAATAAATAATGCTGTCTAATCAATTGTCGTTGATTTCTATATATGCAATTGTTTACAAGATGTTTGAAGATGACTGGGTTAACCAAGTTTCCCTTATCCTAACATTACTGGTTTAAAGTATCCTTATGTTTTTCTTTATGGCCCTGTACAAATGATGAGAAATGAGTAAACACTCATGAAGTTACTAGCTGTTACCCGCGACTTCGCCTGTGCAGATTTTGCAAGCAAACACCATTTATATTTAGTATTTCAACAACCATAGTAATTGTTATATAACACCTATCACTGAGAATGATGAGAATTGCTTAGAATCAAATGAACTGTTTTCAACTTGATCAATTTTCTGGAACATTTACAATTGTTCTATAATCGAACCAATATGCCAGACATGGGCAAATGCAGCTTCGAGAGCTGCATGTGGTTCTTGCTGAAAGTGTTCATTTCTGCTTTTTATTATTATTTTTACAATTTTATTTCCGCAATTTTGTGAAAATATGTTTATTTAAAAAATTCAATATTTGTTGTATATTATATTTATACAGTCAACCCCCCTATAATGCGGTAGATACTTTCCACTTTATAAGAATTTCGCGTTGTAGGAATCCTTAAATACATGAGCCAATCACAGCATGGCACTTGTGCAGTTTACGGACTATGGCTGTTTGAAAGGTTTTCTTCCATAAAATTAATCGATTCTACACTAATTTGACTCAACATTTCCAAAATACGTATAATTTTTTGGGAATAATCCATATAAACTATGCTATAAACAAAAAATTGTAGGATTACTTACCGAGTATGCACCGTTCAACGACGCCATTGCTTAACCCTTTTAAGCCTGTATCCCGAGATAACTCGGGATACAGACTTATTTTCGTCGCAGAGCAGCACACCAAATAGCAGGCACGTTTTCTAATAAGTTATTTTTTTGCAAAAAGTTTGTTGAACTTTGGAGACATCATTAATAGAAATAATTTTTATGACTGTTGAATAAGAAATGTTTTTTCACAAGAAATGTATAAAATTACAGTACTGTATTAGACTTACAGTACCTAATTTATATACTGTACAGACTATAGTAAACTCAACTTACCCGCCTAAACTCTCCATAGCATGTAAGTAGTTCGGCTGCTCATCATCCCTATTGGTCCAGATTTGACCAATCCTGTCTCGACACGAGTTGGCGATGATGTTTTACTGCATTTTACGAGTCTCTTTTAGCGTCTTTATACGAATATGGTCGCAATTTTTTTGCTGCAATATACGAATCTGCATTATATAAACCCATGTTATAGGGGGGTTGACTGTATTATATAATAAAATTGCACTATAGAACTGCGGTACAGTAGAAAAAAGTACAGAACTGCGGCTCCCATGCATTTTGCAAAACCTACATTTTGGCTCCCACTGAACTCTTGCTTGCCCACCCCTGCAATATGCAATAACAAATTCAAATTTAAAACGGTTTGAACATTTGGTTAAAAAATTGAAATATATTAAAATATTTATAACAATGTCTGAAATGTTATCAATTTAAGACACCTAAGTACTCAACGAAGACTAAACATAGTTGAAAAGAAAAAACCGCATCTAAAATAGTACAGTAGAAGCCATTCTTCAGGTTAAGCCTTAATGCTTTCTCCCCTCCATGGGGGGATTTTGAAAAATCCCTTCTTGGTGTGCATTTTCATGATGTACCCTGTGTACCAAATTTTACCTCTTTAGATTCAGTGGTTTGCTCTGGATGATGATGAATCAGTCAGTCAGTCGGTCAGGACAAGTAATTTTATATATTTAGATAACTACGTATAGATTTAGTTTTGTAGTTGATGGTAATGTTTCATTTCCAACTAATATTATAAACTCTATTAAAGTTAGTTTCAGTTCAACTAGAATGTATTTGTGATCAGTTACTATTTTGTCTCATTTTAATGCAATATAAATAACATCTTTAACTATCCAGCAATAAACATTTAATCTGATAAAAATGTTTTTAACCGTTTCAAGTCTTTATATCAGCACAATATAAAGCATTAAAATGCTTTATATTGTGCTGATATAAAGACTTGAAAACGGTTGAAGACATTTCAGTACGCTAAGACACTTGAAACTGATTTTAGCAGGAAATGATTTATGGCATACATTGCTTTGTTATATACAATACAGTACAGTAACTCTAGATAAGCATATATAAGCATAATTGCAGTGGCATGTAGTGCCTCTTGCAATACCAGAGGGGCACCACTTGAATCAGAATCAATTTCCTTTGGGTATATAATAAGTGACGTCAGAACTTGCATTGTTTTTTTTTGTTTCTTGTCTTGACTCCTGTGTTTATCCTCACACCTGTATGGACTGTCCAATGTGTTATGCTTCAGATCCTATATAAAATACATATAAAATAAAAGAAATGTAACCGTACACAATTGCTCAAGCATTTCTCGCATAACCCTAGCAGCTGCACAATAAAGAATTTTTCCATCTGTTTTAAATGGCAAAATCCTGTACGTATTTTCTTAACAATTCAGCACTAGTTTTTGTTCTTTTACCTATATTGTTGGTTGAATCAAACTCAATATAACAATCATTTCTGTTTATGCTCCAAAAGCAGAAGTTTGACTGCTTTAATCACAAGAAATTCTCTCTCTCATATTTTATTAACCCTTAACTGGTTTCTTGGGGGCCGCGCGGCCCCCACGCGTCATATTTTTACGAATTTCTAATTATCTAAATATCGTGCGCAGCTGCTATTTTATGTAATCTCATTACGTCGCGACTCTTAGCGAGTGCCAAATGTTCGGCCCTGTAGCACTNTTAATCACAAGAAATTCTCTCTCTCATATTTTATTAAATATATTTACATATTTTTTGAAAGATTTAAATTGAACGTTATTGAAGTAAGTTAATAAATATAACATTTACAATATTTTAATCAAATTAATTCAAAGGATTTTGAGAATTATTTTGTTGAGCAGTACATTTTGAAATTGAAATTTTAGTATCATCTAACTGTATTCAAACTATGATCTACAGATTAGTGCTAGTCTGCAAACAGTTTATTACTGACCACAACAAGATTTCCTTAAAATCTCATAAATTTATATATTGCCTTAGTAAAACAATTTAAAATGTCTTTATTAAACATGTTATTTTATTACTTCTGTTTTTATTTATAATTTGAATACTTAATCCATAGGTAGACTGGCAACAAAATAGGCCCAGGAAATCATCTCATTGAACAAAATCTCATTGTAGTTTTCTTACTAATTCAGTCTAAAAATTAAAAAATATCAATTGAACACTATTTTCCATATTTACAGTTTAGTTAATTTTACAAAAATACTGGTCCACAAGGGATTAAAATGAAAAAAATAAAAATAAAACTGATCCATAAATACAAGTTTGGAAACCACTGATCTAACTGAATGTCAGTTTTCAAGTGTGATCAAATGTTATGTTATGACTTTAAATATAAATTGCCATTTTTATTTAATTTGTTAATCTCTTAATTAAGGATGCCAAAAATTTGGTAACTCAAGAAAGTAATTGTAGGAAAAAGATAATAGTATATATATTTAAAATATTAACAGATCACTTTAGTTAGTGTCATTAGAATATAATATGAAAAGAATCATCTGTCAAGTGCTTAACCTTAAGACAGTGTTTTTCAATCTTTTTCTTTAAATATTATATATAGACCAGTAATTATATGCACTATGAATTATGTTTTTACATGCTTATCTAGAGTTACTGTACTGTATTGTATATAACAAAGTATATACAGTAACTCTAGATTACTATTTAAATGTCATTAAATTATATTAAATAAAGATATTTTGTGTAAGCAGCATGCAATTTATATAAAGCATTTTTCATATATTGTGTGTCTATATTTTTAAATTTATTTTAAATATAATGCTCATGCTTGTTTGATATGATTGCATCTACTGTAGTTTTTATATAAAGTTAACTTTTTAAGCTCTAAAAATTTCTTCTTTTTACATACCTGGAGATGAAATTGTTTTTATTCTTCAGGCTACTAGGGGAATTTGTGTAGTAAAGCTTGTCAAACAACTTGTCTTTTGGCTGATTTTGTCTTGAAAGGATTAAGCTGATTTTGGCCAATTTTGTTTTTAAATAGTTAAATGCAGTTGTATCAAATAAGCCTTATTAGGATATTACTAAGTTTAGCATATTAAAATTACATTATACAAATGTAATTGTAGACTTTAGACTATCCTAAATTATATTTTATTTGTTGTTATTTATGTTATTTAAAGTCTGTTTTTATTTAGGTTATCTATTTTTAAATCATCTGTTCATTGTTTGCTCAGTGTCTGTGTAGTTTATATGATTCTGGTTCATTTATGTTGTTAAACTTTAATATTTTGCAGTTTGACAAATATGGTAAATTACTGTATCCTAGTGGTATCAACATACAGAAAATAATAAAAGTAATATTGATATAAATAATGTTAAAGTTATTCATATGGAAAAAACATGTATAAAAGAAAATTTAAAGAACATATAGAAATAATAACAAGTGAAAATAATGTTAATTGTAATATTGGTATGTAAATTGAAAACTGTTGGCATGATATCATTATGCCAGAATTTAAGTTGGATGCAAACATTGCAACAACCAATTATAGATTGGAGAGTGTCAATGGAGAAATTTCACTTGTCTTATAACAGTTGGGGCCAAAGTACAAATTTGTGCATAGGAAGAATCCCATGGATTATGTAATCATATATTTTGGGTTTAAGTTATATATTTTTTATTATTTTATGATTTATTTTTTTTTTTGAAATTTAAAACACTGTATGGCACTGAAGATGGATAATTACTTGAAATGTATTTGTCAGTTTAATAAAATATTTTAGTAAAGGTTTGTCAGTTGTCTCATCTATTAGACACTTAATCACCGGAAAAGAATAAGAGTACTGCTGGATATAAGTATTTATAAAAAAGTATATTTAAAGTTAAATATTAAACTCTCAAATCCAGTTTCCTATATAGTTTTATTGAATGGTTTTATACTTTTTTGAAATGATTTGTATAATCAAATACAATTGCTGTTTACAGAATATTTAATCCATCAACAACCACTTTCATTAGCAGTAGTTTTATTTTCGATATTTATTATAGAATATCTTTTAATTATATGCTCTAATTGTTGACTTAACTCTGTACATAGTTTTATTACTTAACTTAATTGTAATTTATTTAAATAAAAAATACAAATCTTTAAGTACATTAATTTACTATTAGAATTCTTACAAATTATTTTTATAGCATGATTTGTTTATACAAAAACTTATGTATTAAATTGACACATGTAATCTTATGATTAATTTAAATTTATTATAGTTATTGTTGACAAGATAGGTTAAACAAACCTATTGTATAAAATTATTTAAAGAGAATTTAATCTTCTAAAATTTTTTTTATAATATAATGTTTGTAAATTATTGAATCTTAAATGTTAGTTGTTATGGTAACAGAATGCTTCTTGTTTGGAATTTAAAAAAATTTCATATGAATGTTACTGATGATGAAACATTGGTCACAAAAACACATTCTAAATATATGTTAGTTGACTTAAAAATATTTGTAAGTTGTTAATATTAAAAAGTTTGTTAAGTTATGGCAATGCAACACTTGGGCAATCTGCCTAGGGGGAATGCTTTCCAGGAGGTCTTTTTAAGGGTAACCTATTCAGGTGTTACAGACATGGAGAAAACCCAGAAAACTCCACTTGGCCAACTTATCCTGGCAAGGCGCAACCCATGACTGAACTCCCAGAGTTCAGGGAACAGAACTGCTTGGCCACTGGTGGACCAAATATTATAAAGAGAATTTATTATTGTGTTGGATATATTTTGCAAATTAAGTAGAAAAATTTTTGTTCATTCAACGTAAACTTTTTTCAATATCTTTAATAATTAACTAAACATGTATAAAAAAATCAAAATATTGCTAGATAGATGATGATCTGCTATCAGTCATCAAGGTTATTTTTGTAGTTTTGTACTTTGTAAAAAAAAAAAAAAATTATTTTTAATGATAGCATGTTATCATATCTAAATATTGTATGTGATCCATAAGTTAAAGTGCATAAAACTTTCAAGGTCATTTTACAGTATTGCACACGCTTTAAAATATCATGCAGAATATAATTTTTAATATAAATTTCTAAAACTGTGGTGATGCATTTCTGTTTTGCATTAAATTATTATTGATTTAAATTACATAACATGTAAATATAAAAAATCTTAATTTGGAAAAAAACATAAAAATAGAAATTACTATAATTTATCTTTTTGCTTCTATTCCATTTTTTTAATATCGATATGAAACTAGTTCAAACACCATTATTCTGTAGGAATTAACACATCCACAGACTCAAAAAATATCAGCCAATTATCAACTTTATTTTACCCACATTTGGTGAAATAAAGTTGTTGATTAATTAGTATTTTTGGAGTCTGCAATTATTCCTAGAGAATAATGGTGTTTGAACCAGTTACATATTGATAGAAATTACTGTTCTAATATTGTTTACTATTTCAGTTCATAGATATATTTTTAGCCTTGTATTACAATTAAAAATTTCCAAGAAGTTTGATGATAAACAGTTATTCCTTTATTGAGAGGAATCAAGTAATTGCTTGCTAAAACACTTATTTTTAAGTCATGCAAACAGATTGGAAAAATTTCTCTTTAAGTTAACATAAATCTGTTATATATTAGTATTCTTTTAAACAAAACTGATTATATTTTTTATTGATTATAAAGATTTTTTATTACTCCATAATCACTATTTTTATTTATTTCATATTTTGGAGTTTTTATGTTTTTAAATCTTAGAACAAGATGTATTCTTATGCAGTTTTATTTTAACAGTGTTAGACATTCAGCAGTGGGAACTTTAATAATACTGTTAATTCTATGTAGTAGCATTGACGATGATACAAAATGCATATTCTGTATAGAAAATGACTGTATTGCGATGTTTCCTTGATGATGGTGCCTTTGTGTGGTGCATGCCCTGCACTCCCACTTGTAACATATCTGCAGATATGTTTCATACAGGAAGGATGTGGATTTGTTAGAACAAGCCTCTGATCCAAAATAGGTCTTCATATAGAAGTCATTATTAATAACCAAACACAATCCTATCAACCTTTAAACATTTTATCTTCTAGATTAGTTGATAATTATATAAATCTATATGTATAAAACATCATAATTGTAATTTTGTGTTAATGTTTTTAACTATTGTGGTTTGCTTATTGTCATAAATTGTATTTAAGTGATTTTCCAATGTGACCGCAGGGTCAGCACCTCTTTAGCACCCTGTCAGGATAACACCACTGTGTCTTGTGAACAGACACAGGAAAAGAATATTGGCTGTTAATTTACTTTTCACGAACAGTCGCACGTGCGGACTTTTGGTCCCGGGATGGAGGCGGTAGGAGAGAATCAGAGGAATTACACTCTACAGAATTTCTTTATATACATAATACCCGTTTATTATTCTACTTTAAAGCTATATACAATTCATGTTGGATTACAATTAACATAGCTATTATTTTCCTGATAACAAGTACGACAGAGAGAGTTCACAATTACTTCACGCGAGGATAAATACCTTGATATAAGTTGTGAGGGTTGGAAATTTAGTCCTTGGAACTCAAGAGAGCGCGCAGTTCTTTCGAACGATGAGGTTTCGTAGTGATGGTTTTCCCACATGGCGGTGATTAGAACAGTCACTGGCAGCAGCTAATCCACACACGTAATCCTACAGTTCTCTTAACTCTGGAAACTGTCTTTGATGCATCGACCCCTCCTTTTTATAAAGGGGGCCATTGTCGGGTTTTTCCACTGCCTTATTAGGATTATTTGTTCACCACTAACCAATAGTGTTTTCTTTCTTCTTTTCGTAGATTCCGGGTGACACATTCGATGTATCATCTTCAACCAGGAAATAAGTCCATGGGAAAACAATTTTATTATTCTTTAAAATGTCGGTTTGTTGTTTATCTCTCTAAACTAAAAAAAAAATATTTTTTTTTCAACTAAAAAAAAATTTTAACANATAGTGTTTTCTTTCTTCTTTTCGTAGATTCCGGGTGACACATTCGATGTATCATCTTCAACCAGGAAATAAGTCCATGGGAAAACAATTTTATTATTCTTTAAAATGTCGGTTTGTTGTTTATCTCTCTAAACTAAAAAAAAAATATTTTTTTTTCAACTAAAAAAAAAATTTAAACAAACCATTTCACCAAGATTGGCTCTCACACCAATTTTTTTATTTTGTATTTGGGCTGCAGTTTTCAAATTGCAGACATATAGATTTCCACTGTTGTTTGTCTGTCTGTCCTTTAATCTTGAGAACAGGGTTAGATAGATGAAAATTGAGACCAGATATGGAAAGCCAGAAGCCCCAATTAACTGTATACAATCTATTCAATAGTTTACCTTAAAGCATATAAATACCTGGCTGTCATAGTATAGGCTTATTGAAAACTGGCATAGGTTAATAAACACAAGTATACTTTTAAATGCTATTTAAATAAATAGCATTTAAAAGTACTAATAAGTGTGTTGCATTCTATTAACATCCTCTTTATTTTAAAAATTTTGGCTTCTCTTACTTTTAGTGCTAAAAAGTATCAAGACAACCAAGTATACCAAATACTTTTAAATGTAGTTGTAACCATTCTAAAAGATATGTAAGCAAAATCAAATGAAAACCTATGAAGAGAATAGATGAATATATATATGCTATAAAGAAAGATGTATGTTCTTCTGTGGTTGCAGAGCATTGTAATAATATGGGTTGCAAAATAAAATAAGAAATACCATCAAGATTCTTAAAAAAAAGAAAGAAATAGTATTAAAAAGGAGGCTTTGCAAACAAATTATTAAAATAAATTAATGTGATCTTATTAATAATAATTTAGGTTAAATTTGCATGAAAGTTGGCATATATTGTTAAAACAATAGAGTGCATTTAAATGCATGGCAAAGGTTATAAAAAGGAAATATGCAGATGGTTAAATGATTAAATAATTACCACAAATACTAATGTTTGGAAATATTTGTTGCTTTTAATAATGCAAAAACAATTGGTAATGTAAATTGAAACACTTGATGTGAGTAACATTGAAATGTAAATATACATTGTATACACCCATACCTTGCTTTATGGCCTAGATACGTTCCACGAAACTTGGCCGCAAAGCGAAAAGCCGTATAAGGAATCAATTATTCTAATACAAATTCATACAAATTCAATGGGATCAGTTCCAAATTTATTAAATATGTAACATGGTTTATCATTCAAAATGCATTTTATCTTTTTATTTCATTTAAATCAAAAATACATACATAAGAAGTACATACATTTGTACATATAACAATAACAGACTCCAAAAACCAACAATAATCTATAAACAAAAATGAAACAACTTCATGTTACATAAAATATGTGTATGTTTACATACATAATTTTTTTTAATGGCTTTAATCTGAAGACGATGAAGAAATGGTAACCTGCAGATCACTGTCGTCGTCATTTCTTGCTGGTAAGGATGGGCCTGGCTTAAAAAAATTGTCCACCATTGTTTGTCTTGCCTTCTTGTCTATTTCGTTCTTCAGTAATAAATATGTACATAAAACACTCACAGACAAGTCTAAACCAGCCACTTTATGAGCACACACTGAATAACGCTCGTAAACAAGAAAAAATAGAAAAGTGTGTGCATCAAGATTGCGCTTGCGCAAGATTGGCAACATGTAGATATATCGACATCAAAAAAAGTTTTTTTGCCGTTATAGTGAAACATTTTAGGCTGTAAATCGAAAACGTGCCTTAATCGAAGAGGGCCGTTATAGCAAAATGCCATATAAAGAGCGGCCGTATAGCGAGGTATGGGTGTATTACAGATTTAAAGGCTAATTTTTTCCTTTTCTTTTTTATAGAAATAGAAAAATAAAGGGGGAAAAGTATTATTTGCTAAAAATTAGCATAAAAATAGCAGAAAATGTAGTGTAAAAATATAATGATTCAGAAACTAAATCATTATGGCAGACTTTTATATCATATATATGCAGAAAAACCCATAGATGTTCCAGTCACTTTAAAATAAAGATATAGAAGTAGATGGCATTCAGTAAGATCTGCCACTTAACTATATGAAAGCACAATTGAAAGGAAGTTAATTGTACTTATCAGAAGTTTTTGTTAACATCTTTAGGATTATTAGCCCCTTTCTATGCTTGGATCTTTCTTTCTTTCTTACTTCTCTTCCTATTTCATCTAACTTGACTTGTTCTCTTTTGTTTTCCTATTGACCTCTTTGATCTTCTAGATTTACTGAGTTTTCCAAGTGTTACGAATAGTGTCTGTAGAGACTGGCTCATCCTGTTCGGATAATTCTGAGCATTTACAAGAATATTCTTTCACTCAATTTCTGATTCAGAGGACTCGTCTTCCAAAGGATATGATTTATGTGTGTGGGGAGATTGTGACTTTGCTTCCTTTTTTTGTTAACTGGAGAATTCTTCATGATGATCTTTTTCAGAACTTGGGATTAAAACATTCCCTCTTCAGGCTACAAATACATAAAATATATCCAACATTAGTAATTTTATAATGACAACATAAAAAATTAAAATTAAAACTACCAACTGAGAAAACTCCAGTTTTACATAAACACTTCTTAGTAACATCACAATATGCTTCTTAAAGTATTTTTTGGAAATTCCTTGTTAAATATTCAGGAATGTAAACAAAATAAAATAAATTGAAGAATAAAATTAAGGAATTAAAAAAAATTGTTAAAAAAGGTAAATTGACACATAAAACTGTTGAGAAAATACATACAATTTTGACTACTAATAAATGTTATAATCTCTCTTGTGGTGATAATCCTAAAGAATTATTCATGAGGATCTTCAGAATTATTGTTCAGAACAAAAGAAGCTAAACTATCAATTCACCTTCTTAACAATTTTTTAATTCCTTAATTTTATTCTTTAATTTATTTTATTTTGTTTACATTCCTGAATGTTCAAAACAAGAAATTTTCCAAAAATATGCTTTGAGGAACATATTGTGATGTTACTGAGAAGTGTTTATGTAAAACTGGAGTTTTTCCAATTGATAATTTTTATTTTTATTTTTTACATTGTCATTATAAAATTACTAATGTTGGATATATTTTATATATTTGTAGCCTGAAGAGGAAATGTTTTAATCCCAAAGTAGTGAATAAAAATTTCTTTTGTCAACTGAACTTTGTCTCTTGATTAAACAGACTTGTTTATAAGACAAACTTGAGTTACGGTTTGATAGTCTTAATTGGAACACATGGGTTTTTTTTGCATTTCTATGTAGTTAAAAATATAGCAAAATTTATAACATTGAATATATAGTTAAGTAAGTAAAGTATTTATTTACTTTTTTTGACTTTATATAAAAGAGGTTGAGATGGTTATTTTGATATTTTCTAACACTTTGACATTGAATTATGAATAGAATAGAATTAGAATGAATTATGAATGAAACATGATGAAAAATATGCTGTTTTAGTACAGAGTAGAATTTATGTAATATTTGTAATAATTTTTTCAGGTTTGCAATTTTTTTATATACTTACTTTTATTAATATAAAAATGACTGTGGTATCTTACTACCAAATTAATATATTTAACAATCTGCTTATAGTGTATTTAATGCATTTAACTAATGATCATTATAGAAAAGTGTATCTTCTAAGAAAAAGTCTCTTCCATTATCATAAACAATTTTTTTGGAATAGACTATACTTGTGTATTTAAAGTTCTCTTTTATAAAACATAATATAAACAATATGTTTATATATGGATAATTTCTTCTGACAAGTTAATATTTTCTGTAATTTATTTTAGAAGTGTTTGTTTAAAATATTAAAGAATGCTTTTACAATATATTTCACATAGACTAAATTTTTCTAATAACATTGGGCCTGGCTTAAAAAAATTTTCCACCATTGTTTGTCTTGCCTTCTTGTCTATTTCGTTCTTCAGTACAGTAATAAATATGTACATAAAACACTCACAGACAAGTCTAAACCAGCCACTTTATGAGCACACACTGAATAACGCTCGTAAACAAGAAAAAATAGAAAAGTGTGTGCATCAAGATTGCGCTTGCGCAAGATTGGCAACATGTAGATATATCGACATCAAAAAAAGTTTTTTTGCCGTTATAGTGAAACATTTTAGGCTGTAAATCGAAAACGTGCCTTAATCGAAGAGGGCCGTTATAGCAAAATGCCATATAAAGAGCGGCCGTATAGCGAGGTATGGGTGTATTACAGATTTAAAGGCTAATTTTTTCCTTTTCTTTTTTATAGAAATAGAAAAATAAAGGGGGAAAAGTATTATTTGCTAAAAATTAGCATAAAAATAGCAGAAAATGTAGTGTAAAAATATAATGATTCAGAAACTAAATCATTATGGCAGACTTTTATATCATATATATGCAGAAAAACCCATAGATGTTCCAGTCACTTTAAAATAAAGATATAGAAGTAGATGGCATTCAGTAAGATCTGCCACTTAACTATATGAAAGCACAATTGAAAGGAAGTTAATTGTACTTATCAGAAGTTTTTGTTAACATCTTTAGGATTATTAGCCCCTTTCTATGCTTGGATCTTTCTTTCTTTCTTACTTCTCTTCCTATTTCATCTAACTTGACTTGTTCTCTTTTGTTTTCCTATTGACCTCTTTGATCTTCTAGATTTACTGAGTTTTCCAAGTGTTACGAATAGTGTCTGTAGAGACTGGCTCATCCTGTTCGGATAATTCTGAGCATTTACAANAAAATTTAAATTTGCCGACTGAAATTCTTTCGGATGATTGACGTTTTGGATGATTGACTTTTGGAAAATCGACACTCTACTGTATATAAATTTTTGATATTAGGAAATATTTTCCTAATTTTTCATTTAGAATTTATGTTAATATATTATAATCAACTTAAAATACAGCCAAATCCAGTAACAAAAATTCAAATTTAATAACTATGAAATGATGATGATTTTTAAATAACATCAAAAACAATCTTATGTAAAGATCATCATCAGGTTCTTATGTTATAACAGAAAACATCTTCAAAAATACAAACAATTGAATGGTTTGAATTGTATTACATATCACATGCACAAGGGTTATAACTAGTACAAGTAGTAATTAATGTGAAAACAACTCAAAGTTCTTTAAAAATAACAAAAAACAATTAGCATTTCTGGAGTTCACCTTTATTTACAGATTATTGCCTAGCACTTTCAGACAACTAAGTCCATTGTCAGTAAATGAATTGAATTAATTTAATTTATTTATTATAGCCAAATTACTTAATAATTAATTAGTCTTAATCAGCTGAATAATGAATCCAGCTGTTCATTTGATATTTAAATTAATTATCGGGTTAGTTGTATGTTTTTATATTTCTTTTCTGGTTATAAATGTTTTTAACTAAAATCTTTCAGTTGAAGAAAATAATCTCTTAACAATATTTAAAAAATTGGAAGCCTACTAAATTTCAATGTTGTAAAATAATAAATATTTCACCATCCTATGCTAAAAGAGTGGANCTAGCCAAATTACTTAATAATTAATTAGTCTTAATCAGCTGAATAATGAATCCAGCTGTTCATTTGATATTTAAATTAATTATCAAGTTGATTTCATATGTTATATATAACAACAATACATACCTAAGAATAAACAATATATAAGTTGAAAAAAGGAAAAAGGCAACAGCTCATCACAGCTGATCAGTGTCAGGTTAAATCCAATGATGACAGGATCCAAGATGCTACTTTAGTAGAATAAAGTGGCATAATGCCCTCTAAAACTAAAATATAAAAATCTTGACTTATAAAAAATTAGAAATAAATTTGATAAGGGGCTGTCCATAAATGACATCCACATTTTTCTTGAAAATTTCACTCCCCTTTCACCTCTTGTCCCAGTTTGTCCAAGTTTCATAACTCTGCTCCCCTCTTTGGATGTCCAACAAAACTCGACTCCCTTAAAACTTTTATTAATTTATAAATGCTAGATATCCTAAATAGGAATGAAACATACAAGAAATGTTGAAATAACTTTAATAAAATGCATAAACTGTATAAAATTTAATGAAAAATGGATGTCCATTCCTCCTCAATTCCTTCCTTCTCTCTTGTCTGGCTTTTGCCCAATTTGTTTTTACTCCTTGTCATTTATGGACAGCCCCTAAACTAGCTGTTGAATATGAAATTAACTTCTTCAAATTCTTTTATTACAGATGAGTTTACTAAAATAATTCCTTCATAAATCAATAAACATAGAACAACAAATGATATGAAAAGAATTTTAATAACCAATTCATTGCAAAAGAAATACTGATTACTAATAAATCTCTTGAGGTAAAACATAAAATTGCATGCAATCTACAAAAAATTCTTTATTATACCAAACTTTGAAATTAGAGTTTAAATAACTTTCTGATATAAAATTATTTTTCAAATTTTGCCACCAAAACAAATTATAATTAGTACCAACTTTCTCTCTAAATTCCCAATAATAAGTATTGGATAAATACAACAAAAATTCAACATGTTCAAGTCACTGTTCAGTCCCTGAAAATAAGAACCGTAATAGGGTAGTAATCAACAATTTTTTAAATTTAAGGCAACACATTTCATGCATTTTCTATAGAGATTTTTTTACTATTATATTTATTTTTTATTATGTTATGTTTTTATATTTCTTTTCTGGTTATAAATGTTTTTAACTAAAATCTTTCAGTTGAAGAAAATAATCTCTTAACAATATTTAAAAAATTGGAAGCCTACTAAATTTCAATGTTGTAAAATAATAAATATTTCACCATCCTATGCTAAAAGAGTGGCTGATAAAATTTCAATGAATGCTTTTAAATTTAGTAGCTCAATTAAAGAACCAGACTTCAGTTCCATATAAAACTATCATTTGCTCTTGAGATTCATATAATCCAACTTTCTGCATTTAACCAATTTATGTTTATCATGTTTTACTACAAATATTATTACATTATATTTCCTTCATATATCTACAAAGTAAATGGTACAGTTATTGGCTCCAGTCAGTAATTGCTGTCATTTTTGTCATTGTATATGGCCAATAATTATACAATTTTGCATTTTCATAAAACAGAATATATTGTGGATTGGTGTTTATAATTTCTAAACATTAAATGGCTACAAAAACAGAATTCTTCAGTAAGTATAATATTTTTCAATTTAATCTATCTGTTATGTCATAGAATTTTTAGAATAAAAATTTCCTTAGGTGGCCAATAACTGTACAGTTTACCTTATACTGTAATTTTAGTAAGATTTTGAATATGATTTTTATATATTAATTATTATTGATGATGATATTTTTTAATAATTTTTACAGGCTTTATAAAAGCAGTACTAAAATCTGAATCAAATAAAAATATTCGTTTTTATGTTATAAGAGGATTAGTTACTACTTCTCCAGCACTCAGAATAGTAATTGGTCCACCAACTGATAAGGGAGATTCTGGTGTTCGAGGAAGTAATGGTGGAAAATCATCAAATTCTTCGGGTAGAGGTACAGGAGACGGAAATAGATTATGTTGTCCAAAATGTGGAAATCCTTGCTCTCATGTAGAAACTTTTGTTTGTAAGTCTGCATTAGGATTTTATTTTATTATATATATATATTTCATAATTTTATATTTTTGAAGAAGTTAATAGTTAATCTTATATATATATATATATAATCTTAATATAATCTTATACTTCAAAAATNATATATATATATAAGATTAACTTCTTCAAAAATATTCTAAGCTAAAATATTACTATTTGAAAGTTATAAATTTAAAATATGACAAGAAAAGTAAAAATAATAATAAGACTAAACTTAAAATTATAATTGTTATTTAGTGTTTAGCCTTACTTATAAATTTTTTGATTAAATTGTTTTTTTAATACCAGTTTTACCATAAAAAGAAAAAAAATACACTATTACTGTCTAATGAAAATATCTTCAATATTTTCAATTCAAATCATGCATTCAATCATAAATGAAAATATCTTAATTTATGATTGAATGCATGTTCACTCTCTGATGCCATTCTATATGCTGACTCAACAGATTTGGAAGTGATGACTTTCACCAGTAGATGCAGTTTGATTGAGTGGTAAAGTCATACCAGCTATAGTCTCGGAACTTTCCAATATCACTTAATATGTACAGTACAGTAATATCTTGGTTTTCGTTGAATCCACATTACATGTTTTTTTGTCTACATCAAACTTCCTCTTTCTCAATTTCCATTTTCTTGTGCATAATGCACAAGAAAATGGAAATTGAGTGAAATTCCTCAATTTCCATTTTAAATTGTAAGTAGTTGAAATTCCTACTTACAATTTAAAATTCACTGTGTAACTGTTTTTTTGTCTACATCAAACTTCCTCTTTCTCAATTTCACTTTCTCAATTTCACATGTACACTTTCACTCGACCCATGTTTAACATGCACTGAGCATGCACTCAACAATAAGAATTAACCATCACTTCATCCTTTTGGAATTTGCAGTGTTACCATATTTCTGTATATCCACATCTCTACTCTCATCCCTTAGAGGAATTTTGAGATTTTTATTTTTATTTTCCAAGTATATCATTTCAGAAATGGGGTGTGGCTTATACATGCATGCAGCCTATACATACATGAATACAGTATTTTTCAGCATTCGGTGTCCAATTATGTTAAGTTTATGGCTCACTGGTCACTCATCAGTACTGCTGCAAATGATATCAATTGCTCTCTCCTGGTTTGGCATATTTCTAACAAAATAATCAGCAAGTGACAGTTTCATTTCTTGATTTCTTAATATTAGAAATTAGAGAAAAACTGGATCTTATATACCAAATTGAGATAACTGATTTGTTTACATCAGGATGATACAAGTCAGTTTTGTGGAGAACTAGCAAACTTGGACCACATGTGGGACTTTTACTTTTCCACAGGCAAGTGCATGATCATTTCAGGGAAGACAAGAAGCTGTATTACTTTCCTATTAAAACTTAATTTAATGTAATAACTTATACTAGTTTACCTTTTTTAGGCAAGAACTATATAAGTGATTGTAATTACATTATTGAGAGAGAGATTTGGGAGCACATTTATGATCTAAATACCTGGTTTATTAAATTTTCAAAAGGTGTTCATTTTTTCTAAGAAGATTTTATGGATAGTGGGCAGGAAATGATCTGTTAGACCAGTGTTTTTCAACCGGGGTGCCGCAAAGTTTAGAGCCTTTAGGCATTTTATTGGAAATTTACTTAAGTGTAGTCAAGATAACTCATTGTCAGTTCTATTTTGATACAAGATATCTAGTAAACAAAGAAACTATGACTAATCGCATGTTAATGTAATGTTCTACGCTACGTGTATGCACGACTTGTCACGAGTTTGCCCAAACCACATTGCTTGGCTTTCATGTTCCCAGTCCCAGTATCAGGCCAACCAGCAGAGAAGAATGACGTGGACACTTGTGTCTTGTATATACAGTACTTTAATTAAAAAGCGTTGCATTGTACTTTGAAAAACGTGTGGTTTCAATCATAAAGTAGGTGCATATTACAGTATTTTCATAGTATTCAAAAGCAATGATGACAAATAAACAATTTTTTATCATTTTTTTAATTTAAATTTTTTAAATTGATATGAAAAAGACAAGAAAAAAAATAATGAAATTATATATGCATCAAAATGAATAAAAAAACTTAACAAAAATTGTTTATCAATAAAATGATGATATATTTGATAATAAAACTATATTTAAAAAACAATAGCGAGACTATTATTTTACATGTAGGTATTTCGACAAAATTCAATTGACTTAAATTTTGATTTTGAACACGTAGAAACACTTTTGCGTTGTGTGTAATATTCGTTTTCGCGAAAAATTCATCTGGCCCATTAGTCCCCCCCCTTATTCAGATTCTAGATCTGCCGCTGGTCAAAGGTGTCACAATTTGTTATTTTTCAATTAAGTGTGCCACTCAATGAAAAAGGTTGAAAAACACTGTGTTAGACAGTGAAAAGTGCTTCCTTTGACATTGAGGATCTGGGGCCTGAGTCTTTAACTGCTTTTAACAATACTGAAAGTTTGTTATCCAATAGTGATGGAAGGCTTGTGTTACATGTTCAAAATCATACTGTGTATAAATTTGTTGTCTGTTAGTTTCTTAGGCATTTACATGCTGTTTAATGTTTGAATATTTAGTATTGCAGTGGGACTGACTTCAAAAAATAATTCTTGGGGAAAAATTTTGATTAAAGAAATTTAATTTGATGAAATTTTTATAAAGATAAAATAGTAATAATTTAGCTATTAGATAGGTGAAATATGAAAGAGCATATTTAATGATGAAACAATTGAAAAAAAAAATTCAGTTTTGTATTTCACAACTACAAGGTTCCTATGCACCTGGAAAGTCAGGAATTTTCATTAGTGTTTGGAAAAACTCATGGAAAGTCAGGGAATTTGTTGAAAATTGTCAAAAAGTCGGGGAATTTGACTCCTTAGCTGCCTTGTTGATTTCTTTCACTGAATATGGCTGATCAGGTGTTAGCCATCTGCAGGTGGCAAGAAGTAATGCTGCAATCTTTAATAAGAAAATATACCAGAATCTGTTTTGAAATGGTGTTTTTCACTGTTCTGAAGCCATATAATTTTACAGTTATGAATTAATAACAGGATAAACTACTTTTATGTAATAGTGTTTAATTTTTAATTTTAATAATTCAGCAATTATAAAAACATGAAATTCTTAATTAGAATAAAAAATAACTAACTAAAAATTTGTTTGCAAACTTTTAAAAGTTGAAATTGTAATTTATTAGAATATTCACTTCAAAATAGCTAAATAGAACAGTAAAAATCTGTAATTTAATCATTTTTCACATTTAAAACATTATTACACAATATAAAAAATTGTAAATAGTTACTCGACAGTTACAGTAAAATGCTGGTGCTGACTTGTGGTTGGCATGAGCTTTTTACATTTGTTATGATTTTCCTTGAAAGTACTGTACTGCAAGCATATTTTTCCTCCTCTCTTCTGTTAATTTATGCAACTTTAATACATAGTTTAATAATTAGTTTAACAGAAATGACATTGGGTAACAAATATCACTGATTTTGGAAAATTTAGGGTTTAAAAACTAGCAACATTGATCATATCTGTAATAGATATACTGTAGTTATAGTTTTGAAAATCAACTAGGTAATCCGATAGTTTTAACCAATGTTAACTTGCTTATAATTAAAATTTAAAAAGCTGGTAAATTTTTAAAAATTTAATTAAATTACTGAAAAATTAAAATAAATTTGATTATGCGCTCAGATTGTTCNTTTTTCCCTCTCTTCTGTTAAGTTCAGCAACTTTGATACATAGTTTAATAATTAGTTTAACAGAAATGTATAGTTTTGAAAAAATTAAAATAAATTTGATTATCACCAAAACAATTTTTATAGTTATGTTGCAAAAGAAAGATTTGTAGTTATGATTCTATATGCTGAACTTCTATATTTTATTAACATATACAGTTGACCCCCTATAACGCGGTAGATATGTTCCACTTTATAAGAATTTCACATTGTTGGAGTCCTTAAATACATAAGCCAATCACAGCCCAGCACGTGTGCAATTTACAGACTACAGCTGTTTGAAAGGTTTTCTTCCATAAAATTAATCGATTCTAGACTAATTTGACTCGGCATTTCCAAAACATGTATAATTTTTTGGGAATAATCTGTATAAACTATGCTATAAACAAAAAACTGTAGGATTACTTACCGAGTGTGCACCATTTGATGACACCATTGCTTAAGCTTGTTTTCGTCATGGAGCAGTGCATCGAACAGCGAGCGTGTTTTCTGATAAATTATTTTTCTGTGAAAAACTCGCTGAACTTTGGAGACAACATTAATATAAATAATTTTTATGGCCGTTGAATAAGAAATGCTTCTTTCACAAGAAATGTATAAAATTACAGTACTGTATTAGACTTACAGTACCTAATTTATATATTGTACAGTTGATAGTAAACTCAACTTGCCCGCCTAAACTCTCCGTAGCGTGTAAGTAGTTCAGCTGCTCATCCACTATTGGTCCAGATTTGACCAATCTTGTCGTGACACAAGTCGACGATGATGTTTTACCATATTTTACAAGTCTCTTTTATCATCTTTATACAAATATGGTCGCAATTTTTTTCCGCAATACACGAATCCACATTATATGAACCTGTGTTATAGGGAGGTCGACTGTAATTGTAATTTCATTTGATGTTTATTTCTGTATTTATTTTATTTAAATTCTATAAATTTTAAGAATCCCAATTTTTGTAATACTATGATGTTGTAGGAACACAAGTGTGAGGTTCTGGAATTGTCCTGGAACTCACTAAAATAGAAAAACATAAAATAATTTTATTTTCGTTTGATGTTTATTTCTGTTTTTATTTTATTTAAATTCTATAAGTTTTAAGAATCCCAATTTTTGTAATACTATGATGTCATAGGAACACAAGTGTGAGGTTCTGGAATTGTCCTGGAACTCACTAAAATAGAAAAACATAAAATAATTTTATTATTAGAGGAAAAATGGAATGAACAAAAATTTTTTATAAAAACTTGAGAAATAGTCTAGACAGTGCAGCTCCCAAGATCGATCATTTGGATTGGGGTCGGATTTTCCATTGTTTGAAAAAACAATGATGACTTCTCTTGCAAACTCCAATTCTTCAATTGACATAAGTAAATTAGGGAATCCATTAGATCTCCATCATAAAGCGTGGGTGATGGTCCAAAACCAATCCAGGGAACAATTGCAGGACAGGAAGGTGATAAAAACTGGTGTCTAAAAAGGACATGAGGCTGTTGAGAGTCATCTCTTTTGTAGCCATTGCCACCAATCACTTCTGGTCATTTGCCTTTTCTCCACACTTCATTTCTGCTATTTTGCTGCTGCTGCTGCTATCTTTTCCTTCCACAAATTAACAGTTGCCTTTCAAAAGGAGGACGTTTCCAACTCAGGACAAATACAAGTGATTTACGTTTGTGCTAGACATCGGATGGAAATCAAATGAACTTTCCTTTCTGGATCATTCACTGAACATTGCTTTGGATTCCACCAACACCACTACGAACTTAAGACAAAAAACAAAGACAACGTTAACTATATTGTAAGCATATTTGTACAATAAACAGATTAAACAGTAAAGAGGTGTTTTTCGTCCATCTATACCACGTTTCCCACCTACTTATTAGTCCCTTGACTTTCCTGGTGTTGGTAGAATTAACTTTATCCCCTTTATTTTCCCAAAGGGAAAGAGTCGTCATATCTCACACAAGCAAAACTCGAAGTTTCAAATCTTATGTTCTAATTGATGTTTGAAATTATGTTAAACCTGAGGAAGGCTATTTAAGATGGCTGAAAACATTAGTTTGTTTAATTAAAATTTGCTATAAAAGTGAGAAAGATAGTTTGTGATATGATTTGTAATAATTATAAGAATTGTAATTAAGGGTTAAAATAAATAAATTTTGTCTGCATTCTTAAGAAAATTTTATGCAAAATTAAATAAATAATAAATAAAAATTATTAAAAATAATTATTAAAACTCTGGCCTTTACACCAAAATCAAAATGGTGGCAACAGAACATTTTTTTCTTTTAATGAGTTGCCAATTCAGCTAATTTTTTTGCTAGATTTAGTGGATTTATGAACAATCTAACTAAAAAAAAAAAAAAAATCAAACAATTCTAATGCAAACAATATGATTTGGGTATTTTTATTAAAATGTCTAGCTGTAAATTTGAATTTTCAGTTGGCAACACTACATTTAATTAATATATATGTTACTGTGAATGACCGATATCTGGCGAATGTCAACATTCTCCAGTGAATGTCAGCATTCACACAGTCGTTTCATGTATGTACGAAATATTTTCTAAATATTATTATTTCTCACTTACACAGGAAAATGTCAACATTCAGCATGCACTGATGGTGAATGTTGAATAAAAATATCTTTATTATGTTGAGACAAAAATGCAACTTTTTAATATGTCAAAATAGAAGAAAGCTTTAGTAACAGCACATGTAAATAAACTGTTGAATCTAAAACGAACAGTACATTCTAAATCATTAAAGAAAATAATACAATAATAAACTTACACATGAATTATGTGATTAATGTTATACAATTGTATTTATTGCAACAACTTAAATTGTTATGGCACTTTGAATTGCACAAGAGTCCTTTTCTTTTACAATTGCATTTATTTGTGGAACACTTCTTTTTGCAATGACAGCATGTATAGCCTTGCCCTCCACTTTTCGAATTAGCTGCAGCTGCTTCTCTCAGTGATATTTCTTGAGAAGAAATCTCATCTATGGAAAGTAACTTTTCTTTACAAATTACGAACTGATTACGTTATTACGTGATTATGAACTGATCTGTTAATGGTGTCTTTTATTCAGATATCGCCGATGCCTTACCGACGACCCCTCTCATCCTCCGCCACTCGGCCTGACAAACCGATCCTCATCTCATGGGATCAAAAGAACAAAAATGCCATTCAGTGACAAAGTTGTTTTCACCAAACTGTTGTCGGGAAAAGAGGTATGACCTTGTCCTACCTCTGGCTATCCACAAAGGATTTGATGACAGACTGTCGCTTCTCTGTCAACATCGGCTTCTTGGGTGTCATTTCGACCTCCACCAAAGCTTATCTGTGCTTGTCAACATAAACCAGCAATTGTTTGAATGCATAATAATATAACCAAATATTCGGCCTTTCACCGACGTATTTTGTATGTGTCGACATTCACCAGAGAGTATCGACATTCACTAATTTCGGTCTTTCACAGTAACATATATATGTAGATGCGAATTGGATGTTGTTTGAATATTTTACATAGTGTTGTGACAAAACAAGTCTTACACATTGCTATCTGATCTGGTTCATCTGTCTTTTAATATTATTATTCAAGGTTTGTGTTTTTCTAAATTCTTAAATTATAATGGCACAGAAACAAATGAGGTTTAATGTCCAATGGCTGGATCCAGCTATTCATCTAGAATTCGATTCCTGGCTAGGAACTGTAAAAGATGATGATACAAAAGCATTTTGCTGCATTTGTTGTAAAGTTTTCTCATTAAGTTAAGTAATATGGGAAAGCATGCATTAGTATCACATGCAAATAGTTCTAGTCATGTTGAAATAAAAAGATTGAAGTCAAAACAAATTTCACTGATAAGGTTTTTAACCTCCAACAAATTTAAACTCTTCTAATAGTCAACAAAATGTGTGTGAAACGGCTTCTATTGTGGAAAATAGATCTCAGATCACTAATGAACAGTCTGTCACCAAATCAACATTTCTTAGCAGCACATTGACACCTTTTGTGATAAAAGATGATGTAATAAAAGAAGAGATAACTTGGGCATTGGCAGTTGTAAAGAAAAAGATGTCACTCAATTCATGCTCTGATATTAAAAACATTTTCAAAAAAATGTTTCCTGACAATGCTATAGTCACACAATTTCAATTGGGTCTAGATAAAGCTTCCTTTATAATAAATTATGGCCTAGCCCATTATTTCAGAGAAAAATTGATTGATCCTGTTACAAGTTGCGGTAATATTACTATCTCCTTTGATGAATCACTAAATAAAGTTGCTTAAAGAACTCAACTCAAATGGATCTTGTGATAAAATACTGGGACAAGAGTAAAGATATGGATATGACGAAATATTTAAATATTGTCTTTCTGGATCACAGTACAGCAAATGATCTTCTCTCTGCATTTCTCAATGGGCTTTCAGACATTCATCTTGATCTAGCAAAAATTCTTCATATCTGTATGAATGGACCAAATGTAAACATAAGTTTTCTGAATAAATTAGAAGATCACATGGAGACACAGAACGTTGGTAAATCATTTGTGAGAATGGGAACACGTGGTTTACATGTGTGAGATTAGCTGGGGGTACAACCTAGAGCACCACTTAATCTGCTCAGAATCATAAGATTCGATCTCTAAATTTTTAAGGAGGGCTTTTTATAATGTTAAAAAGATCTAGATGGTAAGTTCTAGATCACGTCAGGATCCTAGATACCAGTTAATCAAATTTATTACACGCGGATTAACACGTGTTTACGAATCAATATGGAGAGGATGAAATCTTTTGATTCAGACATAATGAGACATTTCTTTAACATAAAAAAAATCAATTATTTAATAAAACAAAGGAAAAATATACAAAGTGGACCTTCAATATATGATTATGGTATTGCAGAGAGAGATCACATTTTGAGTTAAAAACATACTACCTCACTATATATTCTCTGTATTCGGATCGATGTGAATGTTCGTTATTTCTCTATTTCTTCTCTTCTTTTCGTTCTTGTCCCTTATTAATTCTTAGGCGGTACTTCAATAAACATTTCCGTTAACTTGAGAACTTAGAAATAAACTGTATGAACTTCGGGAGTTAGTTATGGGCGTTTGCCGTGAGGAGCGGGTATGGAATACGTCCTTCTCTTCTGGAATTTCGTGGTATACTTCTCGAATAATACTCAAGAATCCACTTTTTTGATGATTTTCTCCAATGAGAAAATTGTATTCCTCCCACGTGTTTAGGAAGAGTGGGGGTTTACAGAGGGGTAACTGGACTGTATGTGACTTTTTACCAGTTTCCTTGGTTTTGACTTAAAATTTTTCTATTAAAATCAGAAATATTATATCTAACATTTATGGATTTGACATCAATTTCCAATTAATAAAGGGGGGTGTTCAAAATCTCACACATGTAGTCCATGGTGCTATAAAAGCTGGTTTTAAAGTAGTAGATTGGAATTTGTTACCACTACTACGGAATTTGTGCTATTTGCTAAAAGACGCACTCACTTGGCATGCTGAATACATTGCTATAAGTAGAAGCAGATTATTTCCCAAAAAGTTTGATTCAATAAGGTAGGAGAATGGAGAGTGCTTAGAATGTGCAGCAGAAGTTATTGAATCTGTGAAGACATACATAAACAACAGTACAAAGTTGAAAGACAGCAAGGTGGCTACATTCTTGAGACAAGCACTCAATGATCCCTTTATTAAAGTTAAACTTTTATTTTTTCGGTCAATATGTACATAAAGTGAGAGCTTTCTCACCCGATTTCAGAACAACAAACCTCTTTCACCCTATCTTAATAAAGCAGTTGTTCAATTACTAATGAACCCGATGAGAAAGTTTGTGAAAAATTACAGGGTCATCGACAAGCAGTTTCTAAAAATAGGTTTAAATGCTAATGAAAACTTGGTACGTCTGAAGAATTTGGGTATTGGTTTTGGAGCAAAAAGGTTTTAAAAGAATTGAAAGTAAGTGACAAAGATATTCTGTGTTTTTTAAGAGATTGTTGAAATGTGCTGAAAGTGATGACACAAAAGATTATTGAGAAGGATACGAATGTGTGAAGACTTTGAGCAGCTTAGACCCAGAAATTATTAAAATGCAATCAAATGTTGGAAAATTGTATTTCAATGTTTTACTGGAGGTTCTACATGATACAAACAAGATTGATGAGAAATGTGCTGTCAAAGCAAAATAACAGTATGATATACTCTGCAATAAAGTATCCATAAAACCCTATTCTACAAAGTTTGTGGACTTCATATCTGAAAGGAGTGATGATTACGGTCTGGACAAATTTTATTGTGAAATTATGAAAGATGATAGGCAACTGCAAGATCTATGGTCTATTATCAAAATTTCTGTTTCTTTCTCATATGGGAATGTAAATGTTGAGAGTAGTTTCTCAGTTAACAAATCACTATTGAGTGAAAATCTTAAGGAAGAGAGTTTAGTTGCTCAACATTTAGTTTATGATGGGATCCATTTTGCATGTGGTATTGATCAAATAAATATAGACCAGAAAATATTAACAGTCAGAAGATCTAGACAGCAAAATATTGCATCTCTGCAACAGAAAAAAGATATACAGAAGCAGCAGGCATTGAGAGCGGAAGAAAAAAGAAAACTTACACAACAACTTAAGGATTTAAAACAACACAAGAAAATGTTAAGAAAAGATCACGAAAAGGAAGAAAAAGACATTGAAATGAAAATAAATACAATTGAGGAGAAAAAGCTAAAACTACATTAATATAATAGTTCTTGTGTTTTGTGTATTGTAATTAATTTTTTATTTTCTAATTATCTGTATTTTGAAAAAAGGGAATCAATACTAAAAGTTTCTCTGTATTTTGATTGTCCATTTTGTAAAAAATAAAAAGATTTTACAATAAATTAGATGCATTTGTTAGAGAAGCTATAGTATAAACTTACACTTATCTCTCATTATATACAATCTATTTTTACACAATTTTGAAATAATGTGGTTGACAAAAGAAAACCAATTATTTTTTTACATGATTGATTTTTTTATGAGGGAAAAAATGCTTTATTTGAAAATTTTTAAATTTAACTTTTTATTAAAATTATGTTGCTGTTTAAAAAAGTTATTCTTTTTGTTGAAAGATTGGTTTTAAAATTATGTGTTTCTAAGTCAAGAGTTTATTTTAAGCACAGTACAGTACTATTTGTATATCAAAGAATACTGTTTGTTGATTTTATGCTATCTTGTATTTACTACATTTACATACAAATAATAATGATAAATGATGATAAAATAAAAAGCTCGTGTTTCGTTTGTAAATTGCTTATTTTTTCATTGTATTGAAGTTGTGGATTCTATCAAACATTTTTCTACAGGATATGTGTACTGTATTTGTTTAATGAAGTAGTCTTTGAAACATATCAACTGTGTGAAAAGAAGGATAGATGTACTCAATGTTCACAGTAAATAAAATGCTATTTTATTATGTTGATATTCCACACCATAAGAAATGTGAGGGTCAGGGAATTTGGACAAAGTTGGTCAGGGAAAATCAGGGAATTCAAAACAAAACTTTGAATAGGAACCCTGCAACTACTGTATTACAATGCTATCTCTTGCCTTATATACTGTAATTTACAGTTTATATCTTTATTATTTATAATAAATATGGTAATTGCTTTTGATTTCAAAATATAAATTAATAGTGATCTTATGATATTTGATAGTTGGCTAAATTTATAATAAGTATTTAATTTAAATAATTTTACCAGTTTCCTTGGTTTTGACTTAAAATTTTTCTATTAAAATCAGAAATATTATATCTAACATTTATNAAAAAAAACTGATTACACTTTGATTTATACAGCATCCACAAGATTTGTGAAATGTGATAAATGCCAGCATTTTTTTGTTGTGTTATCGGATGTTGATTCTAAAAAATCTTTGAAAGATCAACTTGGAAATGAAAAAGTTAATATTCAGAGACGATCTCCACCACCACCTAAAAAAGTAAGTATGAATTTAAAATGATTAAATTTACAAAATAATATATAAATAAAATAATAAAGAATAGCTTTATAAATAAAAGATTCCTTCATATGGATTTTTTTCAATTGAGATACTAATTTTTCTAGCTTAATACATATTATATCAAAATTTTAATAGTTATATATTTATTAATCACTTTCATGTTTATAGTTGTTTGATATGAAAATTATTCCTATTCTAGACAATAATAATGGTAGTGTATCTGGTTTTGTTACAGTGGTTCTATTTTACTTTTTAAATTATTATATTTTATAAGTTTTTCCAAAATATCCATTTCACGCATAGCTAATTAATGCAATTAATTTTAAGTTATTCTTTGTTTTATAAACAAACTGTCCGTAAGTTATTTAATACAGATATGGATGGGTGGGTGAGTGAGTATGCAGGTAATTGTTAAAATGTATTATAAGGGATGAGGTATTTACAAAATCATTATGTAATGCTAGAAGAATTTAATACAGACTTTATTATGTATATATCATTGGCATAATTGTCCTGTATGACTGCTAGTAATAAAAATAATGTCATATGAAGAAGTCTATTAAGTGAGAGTCCCATAGTGTTTGTGAGATATGACAGCCTGTATTTTTCAACATTTCTTATGTTTAAAATAGCATTTTTTAAGTCTGAAAAATTTCTTTCTTTCTAACTTTTCAACCTGGAAAGCTGGAAGTTTTGGAGAATCTGCATTGTGTCACTTTGTATAGTGCACAAGTATTTTTTGAGGAAAAAAAAATTTGTTGGCATGTGTGAAACTCCACACAACTTTTCATGTATAGTAAAAGTTACAGGAAAATTACATAGGCATAACTCTTGTGAATGTTACTTGAAAAGAGTGCAATTTGGCACAATAGTAATTTAAAATAAATATATCCTAACAAAAATACTGTTACTTATGTTCTCTGCTCTTTTTTCTTCTCTATACCACAAAAACTAATATCAATTCCAATTAATTTCAAATTGACCACTGCATTTGCTTCTGACAATATATGACTTGTTGTGCATTGCATTGTCATACATAACTGTGCAACAAAGATAGAAAAATTGATTTTGATAATGCAAACTTGCAAATTGTAAAATTTCTTTTCATTTCATAACAGTGTGGTACAAATGCATTTTGATAAAATTATCAAAAAGTTATAAAGCAATTTATACAGCAAACATTGGTAGATTGCCAAATTTTTGATGGTTCACATATTATTTTTTCAATTGCTTTATTTCTCGTATAGAAAGCATTCTTGGTTTGAAAACTCAGCAAAAATTTTGATACTTTCTGTAGTATTTTGAGCAATATTAATTTTTGAATTAAGATCATTTTTGAAAACTATATGACTATATTGCATTAAAAAAATAATAATTAGATTAAAGTTATGAGATCTGACAAAATTAGTTGTTAAATGTTAGACAACATTCTTCCAAGTACAATAAAATAATAACTTTGTCATTAGACCCACTTACAAATGGGAAGGGAACTTTTGGTTACAGGGTAAAAAAACAATTAGCAGTAGAGTCATGGCTCTACTCATAACTTCCCTCTAGAGTAAAGGTTTTGCTAGCTTTATCTTGAAAGACAATCTATTCCTCTCCAAATACAACAAGTCTAATGTCAGTTGTAACACGTGATATTTACAGTGAAGTTGAAATTTGATATGTTTATTTTATTGCTTTAGGCCTTAAGTGCATTTCTTTAACCACTAAATAAGGACATAATTTCAAATAGATACTTTATCACTTATTTTGTTTTAATCTTTATGGTTGTTACTTTTTGATGAGACTATATCTTATCTCTAAAATCATGCTGCTTTCAACAGCTGGACACTTTAGAGTTATGAAGGAGTATGTGTCAGGAGTTGCAATTTGGCACAGAGTATTTGGTGTCCAAATCATGCTCACATAAAAAAAAAAACAGACTTGTAGGTAGTCGGGGGACTGAGAACTGGGTCAAATTAAAATACAAAATGGTGAGACTGTTTCTACAAACATGTGTGAGTGCGAGATTTGCACATGCGTTGCTCGCACTCTCTGAGACATAGTCTCGTCCCAACAATGGCTTTGCTGTTTTACTTGTTATAATACTTAAATAAAGAAATTTATATACACGTTAAGATTTAACAAACTCTGTTAAGAGTGTATTTAATTTATTTTTTTAACATTAATTTTAGATATATAATAAACTTCCTAAAGCCTAATACGTTGATACTCAACCAAACAAACACCTTAATAAATTGGGCTATAAATTTTTTATTATTGATCATTAAATATTAAGTAATTTGGTACTAGATGTAGACATTAGGCTTCGTCTCTTATCTAAAGTAGTAATTATGATTTTTAAGAATGTAGCAAATAATTTAGAACCATCTGGAAGAAAAGAACTAGCCTAGAACGGTACTTGAACCCACAACCTCCGCTTATTTAGAACTGTCTTCCAGACAGTTTTAAATTATTTAATAAATTATTAAAAATTATAATTACTAATTTAGATGAGAGATGACACCTAACGTCTACCTCTAGTACCAAATTACTTAATGTCTACTCATTAATAATAGCAAATTTATAGACAATTTATTAAGGCATTTGTTTGGTCAAGTAAATTTTAGATGCTAATATAGAGTATAGATAGAAATAGGAAAAATATATGAAATATAAATAGGGGAAAAGTATATATATTTTTTCCTCTAAAAAATTCTGTAAAAATTTTTGCATTAATTGCAATAAATTAAAATTTGTATAAGAACAAAGTAAACAATTTGACAAAAAGAATTACCTATTTGATGTCTGCATTTATTTGATGAAGAAACTAATATATATCCTTATTCTAGAAAAATAATTGTTCTATATATTAAAAATAAGAAAATAAAAATAATTTTTATGAAACTCAATTAGTATTATTTCTTTTTCAATGTCATTTTATTTTAATATATTTGAATAACCTTATATGGTTGATAATTCTGACAATCAAAGAATTGTGACTGAAGCTTAAAGTTAACTTAGTTAATATAGTGAATCATAAAAATTAAATTATACCAAGTAAACTGTGATAATAATTACTTAAAAGATAAATTGTCTATGAAATATCTTGTCAGAAACAAATTTATATGAAACTTCTTCAGACCAGTTTTAATAAATTGCAATAAATAAATAAATTAATTAATTGCTTAATACATACTAATTACTGTGATTTTTAGCAACTGCATATATGCTGGTGTCTAAATTAAAGCTACAAACACAAAATCTGTGTAAAATCAATACCATGAAACATAAGTAGCTGAAACATCATATGTAAATCAGCAAAGTGACATTCTATCATGCAAGAATCATGCAAATGAGGGCAAAATATAATGCACTATATATATATACAGCAAAGTCATTTCTGACAGTTGTTTACTAGGATTGCTAACAATGAAGAAGTGTTCCTGATTAGCTTATCAAGCATGCCTCAGAGAAAGCATTTGAATGATTCATTTCGATGGAGATTCATTTTTGCATTTGTGCCAAGTACATTTCATTTGTGTGTGCTGTTTTAATTTTGGACACAAATATATATTAATATATATTTAATAAAACAAAAATTAATCTACTGTTTTTTCCTATTCTTAATATATCATTTTCAAAATCTAATTATTTATTTAATTCTGTTTAAAACATTTTTGCATATTTTTTTGCCATTTTGTTGTAAAAAGTACTGATCTCAATAATCTCTTCTTATTCTCAACTTTAAATTAAAGTTTTAATTTTTAATGTTACCTAATAAGGCATAAATTTATAAACTTTTAAATAAATAAACTGTCAAATCATAAGAGATGGATGAAAGTTAATTGCTGGGTGAATTGAATATCTAAACTTTGAGAAATGATTGCTTTCTGAAATTGTTTCAAAATTGTTGACAGCTTAGCTTCTAGATTGGATTGGCTCAATTGACAAAATACAGAATGGTTCTGTAGATATTATTATGTTCAAATCAGTCAGTCTGTTGAAAGTTAGTTTTTAGTATTTTTGGTAATTTGATAATTTAAAACATGTTAATAAGCTTTTGCAATATCTTGAATAATTTAAATTTTTACAACTGTTTCTGAATTCAAAATTTTAATTGTATTAATAATGTTAGATACTTATTAATTGATTTATTTTATTTTAGATATATGAATATTTGAATAATCATGTAGTAGGTCAGAATCATGCAAAGAAAGTATTATCTGTAGCAGTTTATAATCATTATAAAAGAATATTTAATAATATTCCAAGCATAAACTCTACAAATCGTCAAGAAAGTTCTGTTGGAGAAAATCAACATACAGGATTTGCTTTAAAAGGTAAATTTTTTTTTATTAACTTTAATAGTTAACAAATAAAAATTTTAATTTTATTAATTTTAATTAAAGTTTAATTAAATTAAAGTAAAATAATTAATTTATCTTGGGTGATTTAAAATTGTTTAAGAAATGATTTGGAAATAGATATTTTCTAACATCATATTTAAATTTTTTAAGTTAGAACTTATAATTTGAATTTTTTTTGTATAATTTCAACAGTTTAATTGCTAATGATTAAACACGTACACTGAACCAATATAATGTGTGGTACGATCGACGAAACAAAAAACAAACGTTTTCGAACCTCTTCTAGGTTCTTCCTCAGGTTCCTTTAGATTTTAGCTCGTAAATTCGATATTTCAAATAACTTCGTTCTTCGATCGCAAGAACGAAGTTATTTGAAATATCGAATTTACGAGCTAAAATCTAAAGGAACCTGAGGAAGAACCTAGAAGAGGTTCGAAAACGTTTGTTTTTTGTTTCGTCGATCGTACCACACATTATATTGGTTCAGTGTACGTGTTTAATCATTAGCAATTAAACTGTTGAAATTATACAAAAAAAATTCAAATTATAAGTTCTAACTTAAAAAATTTAAATATGATGTTAGAAAATATCTATTTCCAAATCATTTCTTAAACAATTTTAAATCACCCAAGATAAATTAATTATTTTACTTTAATTTAATTAAACTTTAATTAAAATTAATAAAATTAAAATTTTTATTTGTTAACTATTAAAATTAATAAAAAAAAATTTACCTTTTAAAGCAAATCCTGTATGTTGATTTTCTCCAACAGAACTTTCTTGACGATTTGTAGAGTTTATGCTTGGAATATTATTAAATATTCTTTTATAATGATTATAAACTGCTACAGATAATACTTTCTTTGCATGATTCTGACCTACTACATGATTATTCAAATATTCATATATCTAAAATAAAATAAATCAATTAATAAGTATCTAACATTATTAATACAATTAAAATTTTGAATTCAGAAACAGTTGTAAAAATTTAAATTATTCAAGATATTGCAAAAGCTTATTAACATGTTTTAAATTATCAAATTACCAAAAATACTAAAAACTAACTTTCAACAGACTTGACTGATTTGAACATAATAATATCTACAGAACCATTCTGTATTTTGTCAATTGAGCCAATCCAATCTAGAAGCTAAGCTGTCAACAATTTTGAAACAATTTCAGAAAGCAATCATTTCTCAAAGTTTAGATATTCAATTCACCCAGCAATTAACTTTCATCCATCTCTTATGATTTGACAGTTTATTTATTTAAAAGTTTATAAATTTATGCCTTATTAGGTAACATTAAAAATTAAAACTTTAATTTAAAGTTGAGAATAAGAAGAGATTATTGAGATCAGTACTTTTTACAACAAAATGGCAAAAAAATATGCAAAAATGTTTTAAACAGAATTAAATAAATAATTAGATTTTGAAAATGATATATTAAGAATAGGAAAAAACAGTAGATTAATTTTTGTTTTATTAAATATATATTAATATATATTTGTGTCCAAAATTAAAACAGCACACACAAATGAAATGTACTTGGCACAAATGCAAAAATGAATCTCCATCGAAATGAATCATTCAAATGCTTTCTCTGAGGCATGCTTGATAAGCTAATCAGGAACACTTCTTCATTGTTAGCAATCCTAGTAAACAACTGTCAGAAATGACTTTGCTGTATATATATATATAGTGCATTATATTTTGCCCTCATTTGCATGATTCTTGCATGATAGAATGTCACTTTGCTGATTTACATATGATGTTTCAGCTACTTATGTTTCATGGTATTGATTTTACACAGATTTTGTGTTTGTAGCTTTAATTTAGACACCAGCATATATGCAGTTGCTAAAAATCACAGTAATTAGTATGTATTAAGCAATTAATTAATTTATTTATTTATTGCAATTTATTAAAACTGGTCTGAAGAAGTTTCATATAAATTTGTTTCTGACAAGATATTTCATAGACAATTTATCTTTTAAGTAATTATTATCACAGTTTACTTGGTATAATTTAATTTTTATGATTCACTATATTAACTAAGTTAACTTTAAGCTTCAGTCACAATTCTTTGATTGTCAGAATTATCAACCATATAAGGTTATTCAAATATATTAAAATAAAATGACATTGAAAAAGAAATNTTCGAAAACGTTTGTTTTTTGTTTCGTCGATCGTACCACACATTATATTGGTTCAGTGTACGTGTTTGATATATAAGTGTGGTGAGTTGTGAGTTTTTTTTTTTTTATTTGCTAATGATTACTTGAATTCAAAAAATTGATCAAGTTATTCAAAACAATTGTTGTTGTATTCATATTATGAATTTATAGATTTTTCATTCTCTAAGTTTTTTTAGTTCAAAAGAGTTTTTAGAATATCTCTTATTATACAGTGGTGCCTCGTATAACGTACGCCTCAAATAACGGATGCTGCGAACAATGGACTTTCCGTTCGGCAGTTACATGAGCCGAACAACGGACTTTCTGCGAACAAGTGCAAATGATGTTTCCACTCTTTTGCCGTTGCCAATGACAATATGCTATTTTTACAATATATTAGTATTATTAGAATATATTATTAGTATATCTGAAGTACAGAGCTCCCGTTGGGATTCGGATTGCTCCCTTGTTTATTACGTACATCACCTCAGTGCAGGGTATTTACATTTATTCAAGTGTTGTGCAAATCATGGCTTCTAAAAAACAGAAAGGTGATTTCAATTGAAACAAAGCAAGAAATCATCAGAAAAAGTGAAAGTTCAGAAAAACTTATTTGTCAAATGGGGAGAGGTTCAGGAGTTTACCAACACTCATTATCCAAACAGAGCTGAGACTAATAGGATCAATGATCTCTACAATAACACCCTTGCCCGTTATTTCCGACAGGTGTTGAAGAAGAGAGAGAAACAGACCACCTGGGACATGTTTTTCAAGTAGCAAGCTGCCAAAAAACAGAGGATGGAACAAGTGGAGATGACCCTGCAAGCTCCGATAGCCTCTCCTGAATCTGACTCCGATTAAAAAACAATAAAAAGATACCTGCTGCAATGTGTAAAAAGTCTGTATCTGCATGAATGTGTGAAGAAAGTGTTCCTCCCCCTCCCCCTCACAACATCTGACTACCCGGCATAATTAGTGACTGCTCCATTTTCAATTTTTTTTTTTTTATGGTACAGTACGGATATGTTATGATGTGGAACGAATTATATGTTTTAACATGTATTTCTATGGGAAAATGCGTTTCGTATAACGGACTTTTCATTTAACAGACGTGCACATGGAACGGATTAAGTACGTTATATGAGGCACCACTGTAATTCTATTTATACATTTGGAAGTTTGGATACTAGAAAGTATATGTATATTAAATTATGAGATGACTATAATAATTCTGATATATGTAAATGTTAAATATTTGGAGAAATTATATACAGTGTAAAAAGATGATAAAATAATTACACATCTAAGAATATATAAATTAATCAGTTTTCTTTCAATATAATAGGGAAATTATAGGAATGGAGAATGACTTTAAATATTATGTCATGATATATGTTGTTTTTATGTATTTAAATAGTATGATGATTGAATATTAATATAGAAGTTGTATAGGTAAGAAGTTACCATTATAGCATTAAATACTTACTTATTTTATATATAATGTATTTACTCATCTCATAGTTTTCTTTTTCATTTTTTTAAGCAATCTTTTTTAAAGTTTATTTAGCTGTTTTTATTAAAATATAATTTCTTATCTTAAAAAAGTAAAATTTTAAACATCATTTACTGTTAAATGAATGATAAACATATTTGCTAAGTAAAAATATTAAAATTTTTGTAGATTTGTTTCATAATCCAGGGATTTCTCATAGTAATGCTCTTGGTGTAACACCTCAACAACAACAAATACAAGATTCAGATGCTCGTCAAAATCGAGGATCAGATGTACTTGATGTCATGACCCATGAACTTCGTTTAGAAAAAAGTAATATTTTATTACTTGGACCAACTGGTTCTGGTGAGTTTTAAAATTGAGAGTAAATTTTCTCATCTTGCTTTAACATCTTCAGGCAGTTTAATGTTTAGAACACATAAAATTTCAAAACTTTTCTAAATTTTAAAATAAGGGTTTTAGACTTTGTTTGCCTTTGTATCTTGTATAGCAATATTTAGCCTTCTTTTCTATATAACACTAGCAGACCCCGCCACGCGTTGTTGTGGCTCAAAATATATCTATTATAAATGTATAACACTTCCCCCATGGGGGGAATTTTTTGAAAAATTTCTTCTTATTGTACATTCTCTTGACATACCCTATTAAAACGCAATCAAAAATGCATCTAAAATAATATAAATAGAAGCAGAGTTCTTTACAGTAAGTAAGCCTTAATCCTAACCATCTCTCTTCAGTGGGGGGAATTTCGACACGTATATTATATAAAAACACGTGCATATTCGAATGCAGCGTTGTGTCAAAATTTCAAAGGAATCAGTAGGAACAAACGAACATTACATTTTTATTTATATAGATAGATAGAAGATGATCTGCTTTAGTTCATTTTCACAGAAAAGCATAATGCCTCACAGAAAAGCAAACTTAGGGTGTCGTACTTGTAGCCCATCTGTTGGACAGAAAAGCCTTAACCTAGATTATATATTTTAATTTATATGAATGTTTAATGGAATAATATACAGCCTATGTCCACCCTGAGGTTCCATTCTAAATATTGGTGAAAGAATTTTTGAAATCGGATGAGTAGTTTCGGAGATTACCTGCTGCAAACAAACTTACATACATACTTACAAACATTACCTCTTTATAATATTAGTATAGATAATCTACAAAGTAAAATATATTGCTGGAATGGATTCTATGGGAATTTATTTCAATTTGTAGAATTATTGAATGTTATAAATGATTCATTAGTATTTGAAAACTATTTTAAAAATTTAACTTTAATTTGAATATTTTGTTGTGTATAATTTATGAAAAATTTCTAGTTTTTTGTTTTTATTTTGTCTGCTAAAACTTTGTAACTGAAAGAATTAGTAATGATTTACAAAAAAAAAATCATTTTATTTAAAAACTTTTTTTAATTTTGAGTGATTTGAAAGCATTTTTTTTAATGATTTGAATTTTTAAATGATAGGTAAAACATTATTAGCACAAACTATTGCTCAATGTTTGGATGTACCATTTGCTATTTGTGATTGTACTACACTTACACAGGCTGGTTATGTTGGAGAAGATATCGAATCAGTCATAGCTAAACTTCTACAAGATGCCAATTATAATGTTGAAAAAGCTCAACAAGGTAAGAAATTATTATGTTAATCATAAAAAATACAAAACTATTAAATTTATTCTATAAATTGATGATTGTTGAATTTTAAAATCTTTAAAACAAAATTGTAGCATTGTTGAAACAGCTATTACAGGTCATTTGGTAAAAAATGTTATTTATGTAAAGCAAGTGTTGTTTACACATAGGCTGTTATTGTTAGACCATATGTGAAAAGTCAGAATTTATGATATGATCTAGTCTGTTTATAGATGTTACATGCTATCACCATTTGGTGAAACATTACAATGTTTATGTAGTAACAAATATAAAAATGAAATTTAAAAACATTATTTATTAATTCTTGCACCTTATAACTTTTATGGTGTTCAGAAATCAAATTTTATGCACTTCTGAGACAAAAACATTTAGTTAGACTTGTAGTAATAGTTCTTAAAGCATTGACTATAACCAAGATTGTACTTTGAAAACAGGAATAATTTATTTAGAGGAACATCTGTATTCCATATTTGATATTAAGTAGACATATACTGAATTTGAGTTTGTAATAACATTTTGAATAACTCTTCTGTAAATTCACCCACAACTGTTAATATAAAGTAAGCATCTCCTCTTCCTCAGTTAAATTCTGGTACTGGACCCACATTGTTGCACCTATGATTGATTTTCAATGCAATATATCTGATGACATTTTCATATGTTTGATTTGCTTACTCATACTTTTATAAGCATTATCCCTTGATATATTTATAATTTATTTTTGTGTACTATTTTATCATCTTCAGTCTCATACAGAGTATACAAATGTGTATCTGACAAGCCTGAAACCAATTTTAAATAAATTTTGTCTCAGAAATCAAATATTATTTATGTATTTTTTACCTTAAAAGTCTAAGATTTAAGAATAAATAATTAAAAATATGAAATTTAAAAATATCACATTTTTATATTTGTTTCACTAAATGTAATGTAATGTTTAAATTATAATGTTTCACTAAATGACATGATAAGAATCTACAGACAGATTAAGTTGAATACAAAGTGTAAACAAAAGTATTGCACAAGGCTGCATCTTGTTTCTGTGTAAAGTCTGTTTCATAAATATAAGTCCACTTAGTAAAATAAAGTTTCTAAAAAAACTGTTCAAAAAAATGAAGAAATAATTAATTGTTAACATACAGGTAACCCCTATATAACATGAGAGTTACGTTCCAAAAAATTGCCGTGTTACACGAAACAAAGAACTAGTGCGAAAAGGGGGGTTAGGTTCCAAAAATTAAAAAAACATGCTGTTAAATCTTTATTTAAATCAGATTTATTATTCATTTTTTCCATAGGTAAAATACTTATTTATTATTTAAGTAAATATTTTACCAGAGGATTATTCATCCTATATGATGATATCAGCATGAGCATCATCAACTGGTAACAGTTTTTTGGGTGCGTTCGTTATTAGTGGTCGCTCTGCAACGGGAGTGCGCTGCTGTTTGTAGGCATTTAGGAACGATGGTGAAAGAAAGATGGCAGCACTTGCACTATCAATAGTATTGTGATGGAGGAATCTATAATTCTAAAATGAGCTTTCAGAGGCAAAAGAAGGGTCCCAATTGTAAAATTTAACCATTAATTGGATTATTTGTTGAAAGAGCATTCAAAGTAGCCACGAAAACAATTAGAATGCTCGCGCTGAGTTATGTGGAGGTATAAAAGAACACTCCCTTTATTATATTTCATGTTGTATGAGAGTTTTACCCAATTCCCAAACCGTGTTAGAGTGAATCTGTGCTATAGAAGTGCGGTGTTATACAGGGGTTACCTGTACTTATTGCATAACAATTACATTCCAACAAACATTTATTATTTAAAATTTAATAATTTATACAGTAAACTTTTCGATTTTTTATTGTCTCATAAATATAGGTCCAGTATGAAAATTTCTTTAAGGTACCAAATTTGATGTAATTAATATACATATTTTTGCCATTAGAGAGACTACTTAGCCAATTGCAAATGGCAGCATAATTTGAAACTGATTAATTAACATTAATTGATATTTTGTGTGACTTTTGAATCATGGGACATGCCAAGGGACTTACATAGAGAAAGGACTAATTATGGCCTGGAAGGAATCTGGACTATCAAACAGAAAATTGCAATAAAATTTGAAAAGAAAATATCTCATAATTTAAGTAATAGTTTTATACATCTAGGAGACACTTACAGTATAAAAATGCTCCAAATGATGGCCCTCAAAAGTAACCCCACAAATAAAATGGGCTTTTTTTAAAAAAATTGGCAATAATTCATCCATCAATATGTCAAATTTCCATAAGACCTGACAATCCACTAGCTAAATTAACAGTTTCCAGAATTATAAAAAATTCAGGCCAATTTTTTACAGTCAAAGAAAACCCATCCCTGCCTAACAAAAGCAGAAGAGGTTAAAATCAGCCAAAGAAATGATGTATTGGAAAGAGAAATGAAAGAGAATTAGATGGAGTGATGATAAAAGTTTAATTCGGATGGCCCAAGTGGATGACAGTATTATTGGCACAGTTTAAGACAGAAAGAACAGGTATGTTCAAAACGTCAACAATGTGGCAGTTTTGTGATGATATGGGCATCATTCAAATGGAATGGAAAGTCTAATGTGGCGTTCATACAGGGCAGAATGAATGTAAGTGACTATCAAGAAATGCTGAAATTCTATCTTAGTTACAAAGTCATAGAGTGTGTCTCAAAGTTAGTACAAAATATTTTTTGTCTGGTTAAAGTATTTAAAAGAGAAGTGGCCGAATACATTCAAAAAATGGTTGTGGGATATACATGAGGCTTGACCTTGAGATAGCTCCTTTGAGTAGTAGGTAAAAGCTAGGTAAACATTTTTATACTAATTTTGAGATGCTCTACAACTTTGTAATTTAAATTGTGTCACAAGCTTTCTTAGGAGCTGAGGAGTTTCTTAGGATTTGGTCTACGAGAAGAGGATAGGTTGCATGGCAACTACATCATTGAATAACCACTATTGATTATCTATACTTGTGCAGTTGTATTTAGATAATACATAGCAGATTCAAGATGTAGCCTGGTGTGAAATTGTTGTCTACATCCTGTATTTGGTTCAACATTAAGTCTATATATAGACAGTTCATGTATTTTATAGTTGATATTTTTTGACAATGTTTCTGTAATACAGCTATAGAATTTTATATTTTCATAATATTATTTTTTCTTTATCAATTTCTTACGTGTTTAGATAATCTGAATTGAATTTGAAGAAAATTATTTTTTCACAATTTATCATTTTTTTGACTTGGTCTTTTTTTAACTCTCATGTTAAAATCATTAATTTGGAAACTGTTGATTTAATGTAACTAGAAATAAAACTTTCTGGTTTGGTTTTGTTTGTTAAAGTTTTTTGGCACAAAAGCTGTACAGGCCATGCTGCGCCATGCCAAATGGTGAAAAAAACTTTCTAAAAAATAACAAATTTGAACAAACGTCATGTATTAATATACCGTATTTTCCGGTGTATAAGACAACTTTTAACCCAGGAAAATCTCAAAAGTCGGGGATTGTCTTATAGGGCGGGTGCTGCAGTTGGCCGGAAAGCCTGGGGTATGGATAGAGATAGAGTGGCGCTGTGCCCAGAAAACAAACATCTTTCACCCGTCTGGCCCACCCTTGTATGTATCCTATTACTGTACCTCTTTCTCTGCCTCTCAGATTTTGCTCCTGAGGACTGCAGTGAAGTGGTGCAGGTGTGCATGTGTGAGATCTGAGAGGCAGAGGAGGAGGTACGGTAATAAGATACAAGGGCGGGCTGGGGTAGTCTTATACGGTGAGTATATCCCGAACTCTATATTTTAACTGTAAAAGTCAGGGGGTCATCTTATACATTGGAAAGTGTGGTAGCTTCTTTTATTTGCCATTTATTTTCTATGATATATAAGCACAGAATATAAATAGATTTAATAATATAATTATCAAATCTACTTATATTCTGCTGTTATAACATTTTTTTGTTGCTATTGCAAATAATCAGTTTTCCATTTTATTTAATATTAATATATGAACTAGGAACACTTCATCTGAAAAATACAACTTAAAATAAAATATTTTTTGATAAATATTTTTGAGTATCTGCTATATTTTTTTTCAATAATACCTTATTACTTTGAATTTAAGCTGCATTTTTTATTCCAATTTTTAAGATGCAAAATTAGGGTGCAGCTTAAATTCAGAGCAAATATTTTAACTTCTTATTTTTGCCAATCTCTCACTCCCCAACAATTGGGTCTTAGCTTTACACTCTATGCTTATTCATAGTATTATGATTGTTGATAGTTTATTCAGTGGTTCCCCATTTGCACTTTTCTGATCTAATCCAGTTACTATTTGATAGCAGCTGTATAGAATTGAATTTTAAATTTTTTTATTACCTATACTCACTAATAATGGAAAAATGGTGTACATATGATGCTGAATTCAGAAGAAAAGTTATATTGTGTGCCGAAGAAATTGGAAATCATGCAGCCAGTAAAAGATTTATGATTGGTGAAAAGAATGTGTCTTTGGAGAGCCACGAAGGAAAAATTATTTCAGTGTAAAAAATACAGAAAATCATTCTCAGGGCGTAAAAAAAGGAAAATACCCTGCAATTGACACAGCTACAATTGAATCAAATCATATATATAAAATTATTATTATTTTTTCCAATTTTAAACTCCTACTATGGCTTAAATTTGAAGGTGGCTTATATTTGAAGTAATACAGTGTATATTTGTTCATTTTCAACTTATTTATTTTCTATTTATTTCTTACCCTAAAATTAATAAAATTTGCATCATTTTATTGATATATAAGTAAAACTTAGAATATGAGTTTTGCATAAATTTTTAATAGATAAAGAAAATATTTCATAATTGTCTTAAAAGTTAATTTATTAAAATTTCATAAACCTCTATTTATGTATGTTCTTTATTCTTAATTACTATGAAGCAAAAACAATAATGTTTTTTCCTACAAGTTTTGGATTGTTGGAATGCTTTTTAATTTCATTTATCTAGAAGAACAGATTCTGCTTTGGAAGAAATTAAATTTTATTTATTAATTAAGTCTATTTTATAAAATTATTACTTTTATAATATTTTATTTAGTCTTTATTTTAAAAGAATGATTTTCTTAATTACACAATAAAATTTTATATTATAATCATTTATATAATTTATGCATATAAATTTAAAATATTTATTCATTTTGAAGGAATTGTATTTCTTGATGAAGTTGATAAAATAGGAGCAGTGCCAGGCATTCATCAGTTACGAGATGTTGGTGGAGAAGGTGTGCAACAAGTATGCTTTAATTTTATACAGTTTTAAAATTTAAATTATTGATTTATGTACAGTTAAATAAGGGCAGTGCATAGCACTTTAGCACATCACCTTAATATGTTTGGATCTTAAATTTTCACTAAAGTGAGCTAAATGAAGATCAAACTACTCAGATACCAGCAGTCCTTTTTTCCCCCCAAGATATACACAACTCCAGTGATAAAAATTTACTTGGGTGTACTGTAGCTCTTAATTTGCTTATAATACACATTTCAAAAAATTGATAACATTTTACCAGAGAGTACCACAGGTGAAATTTTGCCCAAACCATTGGTTCAACATTAATGGAATTGATTTCAAAAGATGTGCAAGGAGTTAAATTGATCTAAAAAGTTGATCTAAACACAATATTATGACATATGATCTTCAAACCACATATCAGATAGTATCTTTAATGACTGTTGTTGAGCTACACCTTGAAATGTCACATGATGCTTTTTTTTTTTTTTTTGTGTTTATAGCTTGTCAGTAATGACCAATTGATAGCCAGATGTAGGTCATTCTAACTGTTTTAAGAAGCTCTTCACAATGATTATTTTCTGAAGTTCTTCAGTTTAGTGATATCAAAGTTATAAGCAATTGTTTGGTCAAAAATTCTGAAACCTTTTTAAACATTTACCTTACACTCTAGGGTAGAGAAAAAATTATTGGTAGCAATAGTGATAAAATCTTATAGGAATGATGATGATAGGGATCTTTCCTAGATGGTAGTTTTTTTTTTTATACATTGTCTCGGTTCCTTAGTTTCAGGTAAATGTAATGTCATAAGGCAAATGCTAGCCATCTCCTATTAATAAACCCTGGAAATTGCAGACTGTAGTCTAAAGTAATAAATATTCACACATTATATGATCTCAAATGAAACTTATATTATATTTTTGAATCAAACCTTTCTAGATAAATATATTATTAACAGAATACATATCATACTTTCATCTAGAAATATTTATATTAAATTAAATGTTATATTTATTTTAATATTTATATTTAATAATAATTGATTGTTAAAGAAACTTCGATACTTTACATATCAGATAATTCTTTGGATAAAATCAATTCAATTGATCACTGATTTGATTGTATATACTGAAATCAAAATGACCTGATTTTTACTGGTTATTATAAAGCTAAACTAATTTTAACATCCTCAAAATTTTTTATTTTCATAAGTTTTATAGTCAGTCTGCTTGATAGATGGTTATTATTTCTAAGACACGCTTTTAAATAAATTATATCCATTGGATAAAAAAAGAACACTATAATAATTATATTTATATTTACTATTCCAAGTTGCTATTTTGGATATATTATCTGATATAATGGCTCAGATTCCTGAAATCTTAAACAAAATTTTATTATATCAAATGCTAATGCAATTTTTCAATTGATATATAAATTAAATTTTTAACTTCTAACTCAAAATGCAGCATTAAATATATTAATACTTACTATAATGTATTTGTTATAGAGTTCATGAATTTAATGATCTTCATATATACTGTATGTAAGTAAAATAATGTCCCAAAACTTTTGCTTTAAAACAAATGATAATTTTGTAAAAGTCACTTATATAAGTGAAAGACTTATCAGTTTAGGGTATAAACATATCCATTTTTAAGATTTAGTTTTTGTTTTTAGAATTTTGTGCCTAATAAATTGTATTGATCTATAATCTAGCAGAATAAAATATAAATTTTAAGTTGCCAAAATAGATTAATATTATTCCATTAAAAAAATGTGAGTCTAAATGTAAGATTTGAACTGAAATAACAGTAATTATTATTTTTTATGTAAAAGCATTTTTTATTTTTAGGGAATGCTTAAAATGCTTGAAGGTACCTTAGTCAATGTACCAGAACGTAATTCTAGAAAATTAAGAGGCGAAACAGTCATTGTAGATACGACTAATATACTTTTTGTAGCATCAGGTGCCTTTAATGGCTTAGACAGAATAGTCAGTAGAAGAAAAAATGAAAAGGTAAATATTTTTACATAGAATTTAATGAATTTAATTGTGCAATTTTTATAATGTAGCATCTCTGATAAGTTGTTTTTTAAATATTTTGTTAACATTCTGAAAATGTAGATGAAGTTGATATACACTAATTTAAAATTAAAATACATATATTAAATTTTATAAATGAAAATAATCTATAAATTTAACTGCATATTCTATCCAATCACTTGTTATTTAATAAATAAATAATAAAAAGTATGTACTAATAAATAAATCAGAGAGAGATTCTTTAATTCATATTATTTTAGAATTATGCTGAGCTCATAAGATTTTAATTAAATAGTGTTGAGGTCAGTATTTTAAACTGTTTGTTAATTGCAGAACACTTTTTAAAAGAAAAAAAATTATTAGTGCTCTCTCTCAAAAGAAACCTTGGAACAGAATAGCTCCACAAGCATTTCTCTTTCCAAGCAATTTTGAAATCATATTTACTAACCTGGATTCTATGCCCATGTCCATTCCTTCTTCAGTAATATAGTAATTCAAAAAAGATAGTAATATTAATATAGCACTCCTACAAATAAGATGATATTGAAGAAGGAATGGACATGGGCATAGAATCTAGGTTAGTAAAGATGACGAAGTAAGTGGAAATACTTATCTAGCTTATGGAAATCCACTTTTCGTAATATATAATAAAGATAGAAATAAAATCCTGAATATGTTTCTCAATATTTACACTCAAATTTTTGACTGGTTTTTAATATATGTAGAAATGTTTTTAATTAATTATTGATTTTCTTCATAATGATTTATAATAGAAAGCAAATAGAGTTCAAATAACCTAATTATGTTTATATACATAAATTTTGTAGCAAGACATGTCAAAATGTCAAAATTATTGTTTAGAAATATGTTTTGGCAATAAATCATTTTATTTATTATTTTAAAAAAATTTCTTCCTTTAAATATTTTTGATTTTTGTCTATGATTAATATATATATTGCTATGGGCTAAATCAGATCCAAAAACTAGGTTATAAATAAATAAATAAAATTTTTTGGATCTGATTTCTGACTCCTTTTTCATCACTTGACCTGTAAGTTTGTGACAAGTCTGGAAAAATTAGACAAATTTAGGCCATATCAAGAAATTTATAATGTTTAGAGAGAATTATTGAATTAATCAAGTTTTTAAATGTTTTCTTATGGAAACAATATTATTTTGAAATAATTTAGAAAAAGCAGTATTTCATTTTTTCAAGTTTGTAACATTTGATGATATGTAACATTATATGATATGTTAAAAGAAATTTTAATTTATTAATTCTTTACATATCATTAGAAAATAAAAGACTTCAATAAAAAATTTTTTTTTAGTATCTTGGATTTGGAGCGCCTGTTTCAGAATCTCCAGGAAGGAGAGCAGCGTCAGCAGCAGAATTAGCAAATTTTACAACTCACAGTTCTCCTGAAGATGATAATTCTGAAAAGGATGCTCTCTTAAGAATTGTTGAAGCAAGAGATCTGATAGAATTTGGAATGATACCTGAATTTGTTGGACGTTTTCCAGTAGTTGTACCTCTCCACAGTTTGAATGAAGAAATGCTTATTGAAATCCTTACTAAACCTCGTAATGCTTTAATACCACAATATCAAATGCTAATTGGAATGGACAAGGTAATTATTATTGTAATTATATTAGAAATTATTTGCTGTAATTAAATGTATATTTTAATCTTCATAATTTAAGATAATTTTTTAAAAAATTTTGTACTACTTATATGTGAATTTAACAAAATTATAAAAATTTTTCAATGTGTGATTGTAACAAAAAATTATATTCAAAATGGCAAAATAAGCAGGTATTAAAGCTCTGAAATCATGATCTAAAAAAAACATAAAAATTTCAGAAAATATGCATTAACTGAGGTTAATTCAGATGTGTTTTAATTGTTGACTTTCATACATAACATGATAATACAGTTAATCATGAAGTCTAACAATACGTCTGCATAAATTTTCAAACTTGAAAGATCAACAGTTTTTTTCCAGTACACTTTGTATCTGCTTAATGATCCTTCCACATCACATGTCATCACAGGTGGTTTTCTTGAAGAGGCTGATTTCACTGCTTGAGAGCTCAGGTGTGTCCTCTTCAAATGTATCTACTTCTCCATTAAAAATGGCTTCAATTTTCTTCATTGTTTTAAACTCTTTGTTGAAAGAGCTATTTTATGTTTTCTAGAAGTGATCTGTGCTACTGGACCATTGGCTTGATGTAGCTCTGCTTGGTTAGCAACTACAATTTTTAGGGCATTGCACAGTTGAATCCTTGCAGTTTTAAGATTCACTTTTCTAAAAAAGTTGTTTATTTATTCTTCTCATATAGTTGGGTTATCTATCTTAAAGTATATAATTGATTGGTTTATTTTTATTCTAGTATAGCAATGCGATGTATGGGTGATCTGCTGAGGGGAATGCCTCTCAGGAAGTCTTTTATGGAAAGCTGTTTAGATGTTACTAATGTCTAAGCCACATGCCAGCCTGTTGGCGAGGTGTGAACTCACAACGAACTACCAGTGTTCAGTGATTTTATCCACTCTGCCATTAGTGGGCATATACAATTGAAGGTACACAAAATTTAAAAAAAAAAATTAGCATTTACCAAAGATAGAAGTGAAGATTCCATCCTTATGGTTCTTCTTTTTGAAAGCATATGCCAAAACTTCATTGTTTTAAACTGACCCTAGAAGTCAAGCTAACCCCTAGTATTGTGACATGGCAATGGTGGACAAAATTTTAAAAAAATCTGCAATTTCAAAATGTGATGGAAAAGACTACAAAATTCTCAAAAAATTACAAAAAAAGATGTTACATTATATTTTGGTTTAAAAAAGACCTATTTTGAAATTTTGGCCAAAATATGATTTTATAAGACTTATAAAATTATACTCAAAACACTCAGTCTAGCTAAATCAGTTCTACTGGGACATGCCATTACAAAATAAAGAAAAATATGCACATAATATGATTATATCATTCCTGCCTCTTGTGAATGATTTACATGTCTTTTAAATTTTATGGAAAGTAAGTAGACATTGTAATTTAATTTTTTCTCCCTCAATTTGTTTAAAATTCAGAAATTGAGTAATAATCATTCAGTCTGCAACAGTAATGGTTACTTTGTTTGGAAAATTTTAAATGTTGTACTTTGTTTTATTATGTTAAATGATAATTGTGATTACATTAAAACTACATTTGCATATTAATAAATGGTTAACACTTCCATAAGAAATATTAATACTTCCATAAGAAATATTAAAAAAAAAACAAGTGATTCCACTGTATTATTTTACAAATCTTAAAAAATGCAAAACTTCATGAGTATAGTAACTTAGTTTTCAAAATTATATAATTAAAGGCAAACAACTACAGACATTACTGATTTTGAATGTGTAGACATTGAAAATAAAGATTGGCTGCATAAAACAAATGAAAAAATTATTATTTTGGTGATTTGATAATACATTATGGAAATGCATAAATTTTTATATGGAATAATTTGCCCTATTTTGAATAAATGTTTGTCTCTAATGCATACTCCAGGAATACAAACTCATGCTTAAATCATATTATTTTTCTCTCCCATGCCAATTATTTTTATAGTTTCATTTCTTTTTATTTCATTTACTATTATAGTATTTTTGAAAAAATTTATTTTTCTAAATAAATAATAATTTAGATTTAATAATATGTTCTAAGTAAAAACAATATATTAGAAAATTTTCGATAAATTGCAAGTTTACCAAACTATTTAGGTATTTGTGATTTTCAGCTTTACATTTAATTTTAATTTATTAGGTTGAATTAAGTTTTTCTCCCGAGGCCTTAAAATCTGTTGCGAGGTTGGCAATGGAAAGAAAAACTGGAGCACGAGGTTTGCGAGCAATAATGGTAAACTTAAATATATTTTGTTTTTTCATTTGCATATAAATTCTATTGAAATAGTGTCTATATATGCACTTAACTTTAGTTATTAAGATTTCTATATAAATACTAGGAAATATTGATGGCAATGTCTTTATTCCATCCATCTTCAGTCAACTTTATGAAATGGGATAAAGCATCTTATTGAAAATTATAAAAGATACAGTAGAACCTCGTAAACTCGGCCTAATGTGGACCGAAGGGTGGCCGAGTTTGTGAAAATGCCGGGTTATCGGGAATGGGGTTAAAAAAAATAAGTACGAGTGTTTCCTCAGAAAATACTGTACTGTACTTGTATGTATTGTTTACTTGAGAATATAACAGAGAATAAACTGCCCAAATACCCTTAAACAAAGGAAAA